>NC_081405.1:164686908-164986908 GCF_030272615.1 Cryptomeria japonica
GGAATGATTCTGATGATCTAGAAACATCTAATAAGTTGGGTGTCTATGATAAGAGCCTTCACATCAAGGTGAAATCGCCACACATACCTCAACTCCACTTATTTGTATGATACGGGAAGGTTAACATCATTTCTTTGTCTATTTTGAGAGAATTTATTTATCATGCAATATGGGTCCCTGTGAAATCTATCCAAGGATATGAATGAGAAAAGGGTCATTGCAGACAACATAATTAATATTACACATGAAAAGAAAGGAACTCTAATCTGCCTGCTATGTTTGTTAATGCTCAGTGATGAAACTTAAGCATTTCAAATCCAGTGACTAGGTTTAGGTTGCATCTCATCTTGCATTTCATTCTATATTTTGTGAATTTAGAGTGATTTTAGTATGATAACAATGATCTCTTTATCTTCTAAATGAGAGTTTGAAGTATCATCATTTCTTAGCTAAGTGGTCTCTTCTTCATCATTTCTCCAATTGAGTACTTGTGTATTGAGATGTTAGTTGCATACATGAGCATCTTCTATAGATCCATACATTTCATTATATACTTGTTTGCATTCATATTATTGCATGAAAAACTAAACATTTGCATTACTAGTTACTCATTTTCATCATTTATTTCCATATGAAAAAGAAACAAAAAACAAACATTCATATTCATCTCCATTAGATTCATCCATACTGAAAAGATATGCATACATATAGAATAAAGCATATAGAAAGACATATCATAATCAATCAACACAAGTACAATGAATTCAAATCAGGAGCTCATAAATCGACTGTCTTGATTCCATTTTCAGGATCGAAATTGAAATTTGAGATCATTTAGCTAGTCAATTTCCAAAATTTGGACCACTTAGTGCTTTTCATTAAAATTTCAATATTTCTTCAATTTGTGCTCAATTTCTAATGAATCAACACTAAATCTCAATTTCTCATCAAGCCAAATTTTCAAATATTCCTATGAATCATTTGTTCTCAAATCAATATCATCGCTCAACAATTGCCTATAATCATGTACCCTCACTATCTTTCGATTTTGCTCCCGAGGGGGCATACTCATGACCTCATGACCTCACATCTTCAATGTTGAGAAAATTTTCAAATCTTCATCAAAAGTGGAGCAAAAATATTTTTCAACTAAAGAAAATCAAATTCTTATTGCTAAGGGGTGTCTCAGCTTCATTGCTTCATATCAAGTTGAGATCTCTCGATCATCTAAATCAAATCAATCACTAGGGGCATATCAGTTTCATCACTTTTTATCAAGCTGATATTTGTCTTCATCTGAATCAATCTCTTAATGTTAATCAGTTTTATCACTTTTCATCAAGTTGATTATCCATTTAAACTTAATCAAAATTTTAAAGAGTATCTTTGATCACACACTCAATCTAAGGAGGTGCTCAGTTTCATCGCTTCAAATCAAGCTGGACTTTATCTTCACCCATCATGTCTTGATCCATCAATTTCAAGATCGATTTTATCATCGCTCACTGTGTCTAGTTCAATCAAGTTCTAGATCATCAAGATCCACTTCTTGATGAATCAAGTTCAAGTTCGGTATCTTTGCTCTCTATCATTCCTAATTCAATCAAGTTTGGGATTGGTATTGCTTTAATCAAATTTCTTCAGCTTCATTGCTTCAAATCAAGCTGAGTACTTGGCTCTTCATCTGGTTCATGATCAATCAAGTTCAGAACTAGTATCTCCTAGACACCAAATTTTCTTTGAACTAACTCACTACTCGCACATTAATTCAAAGAGGGGAAAATGTAGTACCCTAAAAAATTGGTCATCTAAACCATGGGCCCCTAATCTCGACAACATCACCAAGGTCCTAACCAAAGGCAATTAAATCAATCTTGAGCACATTAATTAATTCTTTAATCATCAATGTCACATGGTAAAATTAATCAACCAATATTAATTAAATATTTATTTAATTAATTGATCATTCCAAGTAAATAATTTTTAAACAATTATCCTATTGAATATCCTAGCATATTTAATGAAATAAATCAATTTGCCATAAAATCTTCAAAAAAGGAATTAATTGACAAAAAAAGAATTAAAATTTGAGAAAAGAAATCAATCGGAGATAATCTTGAGAATCAAATTAAAAATTGATAAATAATCTTAGAGAAAGCAATTAAAATAATTAAATATTAAAATTGAATGAAAGAGAGAATAAATAAGTTTTTTCCTAATTTAATCTTAATTTTAGTTCAATTTCCTTTAAAACTGAGAAAAGTAGCCAATCACGTCAATTCACCTGGATTGTGCTTCCTCTTAGAATTGTTGACCACTCATCATCATTCGATCTTAGCCTTTGGTTTCTTTCTGAATTTTCTATAAATTTAGGCTCTCATCTCTCATTCAAAAATCTTGGAGAATATATTGTTATTATGCTATTTTTGGTTTAGGTTCATTGAGAATTTGCATTGAGATATTGCATATTAGTTATTTCATATTGCTTAAATCATTTAGCTTAAATATTCATATATTGCTTAAATCATGTTAGATTAATCTTGCATATCTATTCATCCATCTTGCATCCATTTAGCTTAATATCATGCTCATATAGATTAAATCCTTCATCTTGGTGTAGTCTAGTCACTAGTATTGCTTATACAAATCTGAGAGCAATCTTATACTCTCATCTTTTAGAAGGAAATGGGTCAATTTGTTATGGTTTTTATTATTCATTCTTATATCTATCTAACCATACATGTAATGACTTAATTGAAGTATTGTGTATTTTAGATACAGATATAGGTTCACTTTTCACACACATACACACACCTACTATCCACAAGGGAATGGGAAAGAAGAAGCATCAAACAAAACTATTTTGAAAATCCTCAAAGAGACAATGAATGATGCTAGAAGAGATTGGCATATTCAATTGAACCCCACTCCATGGGCCTACCGTACTAGTATCCACACACCAATAGGTGCCACACCTTTCTCTTTTGTTTATGGATCAGAAGCAATACTGCAAATAGAAGTAGAGATACCTTCTCTATGAGTATCATTAAAAGGTCTTATTCCAGATGAAGAACAACGAGTATCTAGACTGTAGGAGTTAGAATTGATCCATGAACGAAGACAAAATGCCTTTGATCATTTAAAGGTATATCAACAAAGAATGTGTTGAAGTTATAATCACAGGGTCAAACCATGAGTCTTTCAAGTTGGGGAACTAGTACTAAAGGAAAATCCATGCAACTAGGCAGATCGCAAAAAGAAAGAAAAGTTTGAACCAAACTGGTTAGGTCCGTTTATGGTCACAACAATATTTGGATCACGAGCATATTAGCTATCAACATAGGATGAAGATCAGTTCAAAGAACTCATCAATAGCATGCATCTAAAGAAGTTTTTTGTTTGAAAAAGCAAAAAAATCCAAAAGCAGTGAAAAAGCAAAAAATCCAAAAACAATAAAAAGCAAAAAATCCAAAAATAGTGAAAAAGCAAAAAATCCAAAAAAATAGTGAAAAAGCAAAAAAATCTAAAAATAGTGAAAAAGCATAAAAATCCAAAAAATAGTGAAAAAGTAGAAAAATCCAAAACAAGTGAAAAAGCAGAAAAATCCAAAAAAAAGTGAAAAAGAAGAAAATAAAAAAAATCAAATATGAGAAAAAGTGCAATAAAAACAGATGGTGAAAACCTGGCAAACAAGCACTATCTATCCACTAGCTCTTCCATCTATTAGTTCATGCATCCTTCCACTTGCATTCTTTTCCATCAACGTTGTTCATATGCATAATAAAGCCTTTGTACATATGCAGGCATCCCGAGTGGCTTCTTGCCATGGTTTGGATCATTGGGTATATCATGCTGAATTTGTTTCTAGGCTTGGGGCAAAATCTTGCAACTAGCTGGGGGCAAAATTTTTGATCATTTTGAGCTTAATCAAATAGGTAGAACAACAGTTAGACAACCCTTATCAAGCGAAAACTGAGACACATCCAATGTTGAACACGATATCAAATTATCAACCATCAAGCTATCACAAAGTCACTCTAAGCACATTACACACTTTTCCATGGATGATATCTTTTGGATAATGATTTAAACATGCTTGTTCAATTTTTCTATCTTAATTTTTGCTATCATGATTTCTGAGTGACTCTAGGATGTCTTTGACTAGAGAAACAAGGAAGGAACATGATAATTTTCTTTTCTCTTGTCTGTAAATTAATCATTAATATGTGCAAATTTGTCTCGAGACATGATCATCAGAGTATCATCGAAGACATTTCCGATTTGCATATTTAAATGATTAATACTTCCTTTTTTAATGCAAGCAACACTCAGGTCATCTCGGTTCAATTATACCTCGATGCTTGTGCCAAATTGCCATATCAAAATCTAGGAAAGTCATGCTTAGGTTATCATGGTTTAATTATACCATTGATGTTTGCACTTACTTCCCACATTTAAAAATCTCAATGATGACAAAATGCAATAACCCAGTGACTAATCCGGTCGTTGTGTTGCATTTCATTTATATTTAGCTTGCATTTCATTCTTGCATGGGATCTCGTAGGTTCATTTTATCCAAGGTTAAATCTATCACAGGGATCATCAAGGTATCATCATAAGTGTATACGCAATCAAACTGATGACACACTCTATCTAGATATTATCGACTTAGCGAAAATCTTATATTTCCCCCCTCAACAGAACCAACATCAACATATCTAAATTTTCCTACAACTTGATATCAACAAACTGTCAGTTCTTTACCCAATAAACCTTATCAATTCTATTAATTAATTTCCTCTAAATCTATCATATCATGTCTTATACAGGATGTATCTTTCTTGAAACTAAACGTTCTGATCATGTCTTATATAGGATATATCATTCCTGAAACTAGATGCTTTGATCATCTTTGTCTTATACAGGAGGTGTCATTCCTAAAACCAGACTGAATCTCGATCTTATCAATCTAATAAATTAAGCTAATCATAGAAATCACATTTTTATCAACCACAGTTGCAGAAATCAAATCATTTCTAATTGGGATATCAATTTTGCAAAAATTTGCACACTCCAAATGTCAATTATCTCAATTGATCTCTCGAGGGGGCATCATCATATCACAATTTATCAATCAATGTTTGGGGCATCCTATCGAACCAATATCATCATCAAAATGAGATTATTATTTGAATCAATGTGTCATCACACCTCACTTCAAAGAGGGGCACAATGTATACACCTAAAAATGGTCCGAAGATAATTAATTAAATAAGTAATTATTTAATTAATCCCCCTTCCTAATTTAATTGAATTCATTAGGAAATTTGATTAAATTCTCCCTTTCATCTACTTATTAATAAATCTAAGGATTTATTTAATAGGTCCATTTCCATAGTCCCCTTTGATTAATTCATTCAAATTAATTAATCCTCCCTCCATTTTAAATCAATTCTTCTAATCCTCTAATTAATTAAAATAAATCAATTTATGAGTTGTTGAGAATTAATTAGTCTTTTCCTATTATTTGAATTTTTAAACTCAAATTACCCACATGCCTCCTAACCTAACCATCCCTCTAACCTAACCCATTCCACCTAACCTTGGGTTAACTAATCCTATCCTATCTTGCACATTCTAACCTCCTATGGTGTGGATATTTTCTTCTTAAGACACATTGCACTTTGGCCACATGTCTCCTCTCTTGGATAATTTCCCTTTTATGAGCAAAGCTCCTTGAAACTTGTCACCATAGAGATGACAAGTGTCTCTTCTTCCAACCTCCTCCAATTTCACCCTTGATATCTTCAAACTCAATCTTGACCATTGATTCCTATCACCTCACCCGTAGCCTTGGAAATCCTATAAATATCCCCCATTTTGGAGCAATAAGGATCCCATCTCATTTTCATCTTATGCATTGTTACTATAGGCATATCCATTCTAGCATATCATTTGAGCATTGCTATTATAGGCAATTGCATTTTGGATCTAGTTTAATTTGATCATTTTCTAGCATAATTGTTGAATCATATAGCTTAATCAATCTCTTTTCTAGCTTAATTGCATCATCATCATAGCTTAATCATGCATATCATTAGATTAATTAGTCTCTTGGATAAATATATCATAATCAATCTCATCTTTGCATATCATTATCATTTCAAAACCTCCATCTAGGTGTAGTCAAGTCACTTAGATTGCTTATATAAATCTGAGAGAAAATCCATACTTGCATCTCTTAGGAGGTGATAGGTTGCTTTGTCATGGTTTATCTTTGTTTTCTTATTATTTGCTAACCATGTGTGTAATGACCTATTGAGTGTTTTGTGTTGCAGTTTCAGGTATCACACTTCACAGGCTTGATAGTTCTTAATCCCTTAATCATGACACCAATGAATACGGAATCTCCTACATCTAGGGTGTAAAGGTTGATTCGTTCGGGGGTCCGTAAAAGGAGCACACAAGTCAAATTTATTAATTTTCTTTTTCTTCATTTCCACATATGATAATTTGTTAGCATAAAATTTCTTTGTTCTTTCTTCTTACTAGACCAAAAATTTATTTGCCCACTCACAGATTGTATGTGAGATACAATAGATTGCAAATAACTGGCAAGGTTTGTCCTATGGGAGTTTGTTCCAATGGGATCTTTTAGCCTTGTGATTAAACCTTCAAGCTCTTTTTGGCTATTTACTATTTGACCTAATAGGTTTTCTTTTGTGCCTATGGGATGTCTAGGGATTGTAGGAGGTTCTTGATGTGCTTCTTCTTCAATATGGTCTTCATGAGGAGGTGATTGAGTGTTTTTAACATTTTCTTGTCTAATCTCATTTCCTGATAATGAAAATAATTTTAAATCAATAAACCTAGTTTAATCTTCAAATTAATAAAAAAATGACAATAAGAAAACAAAAATACATACCTCTTTGAGCTCTTTGATGGCATGGTGGCATTTTGATGATAGATGGACAACTTAGTGCCCAATATCAAGCTTCTACAAAGGGTGAGCACAAGAAAACGGCACCCCAAATCGCTAAAATGCAGGTTTGGGAATGCAGAATGCATCCAAAATGCGGACTTGGGTTTTTTTAAAGTTTGCAAAGTCATAAGGTGCACACCTTATAAGGCGCGTTCCTTATGACCATTTTTTTTTTTTTTGAAGTGTGGCACCTTTTTGGTACCACAACTTTGTGCATATACCCCCCAGTATATAAATTTTTTTCAAAGGAATATTTAGAAGAAGTTGATTTCATGGAAAACAAGCTGGTCCAGTTGGCTAAATTGGATGAATATAGAAGAGAGGCTTAGGAACAAAATATACAGAGGCAGAAAATGGTAAAGGCATTGCATGACAAGAAAGCCTGTGACAAAACTTTTAAAAGAGGAGAGTGGGTGCTCAAGTGGTATGCAAAAGACCAGGACAAGGGCAAGCATGGAATGTTTGAAGCACTTTGGCTAGAACCATACATCATCATGGATAAAGGAGGAGAAAAATCATACCTTTTGCAAAACACTAATGGTGAAATTCAGGAGTTTTCAATCCATGCACAGTATCTCAAGCATTTCTTCTCTTAAGGAACATGGAGTATCTTTTTACTTTAGTAGTGTAGCCTTTATTTTTTATTTATTTTTACTAGTGTCTATTGGTCTACTTTCCAGAGATAGCCGAGATCTTTCTATGTCCTTAAAAAGGACATACATCCCCAAAAAGAGCCATTGTTAGCACATATTTTTGCAAAATATTTTTTGCTATTTTTGGTATGTATATTTTCATCATAAGAGCATTTGCTGTTGGATTGCATGTGTAGAAGACATGTTGTTGTGTCAGAGAAATCTAATTGTAGCTTGAATCTATATGAACAAGTATCAACTAGGAATATTAAGGGATGGCATTAAGTATGGTGACATTTTGATAACCTTCATCATGATAGTCTTTGCACTGCAAGAGCATATTTTAGGGTTCATCATAGAAGCAGGGTCATGAGTGCATTCAGAGAGGTTTTCAGTGCCTTAGAAGTCCATTAGCATGGTTGTGGAAAGTTACATTTGTGAAAGAAAGCCTTCTCTTCATAAAATATAAAATCATGTTTATTGGCGTATGTCACATCGATAAGATTGCCTAAGGAGAAAAGTGCATGTCAATTGACAAAACTCACACCGATGAGTTCGATGGCATTTTCTCATGGTACGATCGATAGGAATAAGTTTGGTGAGTTAGTGATCCATTGGGAAGAGCTACACTAATATCATAACAAGAAGGCAAAATCATCAGCATAGTGTTCACTATCAGAAGAACGAAGAAAAAATTACCTCAATACCTGATAAGGTTATCAATAGAACTTATGCTGATGTAGGATGGAGTGAAACACTTGTTGGCGATGTCATCAGGTCATCAAAAAGTGTCATCTTACGCTACCCTGGTACCCAATGGACTAAGTGGTGAAGGTAGTGTTATCAACTAGACCTACTCTGATGAGGCGATACCAAAAGGAGGAGAATACTGCATCATTGGGGTAGCTTAAACCATCGGGGAGAGGTGTTTCAGGTTATGGCGATACCCAATGAGGAAGACAAGTTGGGCATAGAGAAGGAGACTTGATCGGGATAAGTTACACCAATTGAAGTCAAAGTCATCAAGATATCATCGGCTCATCGAGAGGAGACATTTTTCATTACACCGATACCCGATAAGAAAGTAGAGATGGGTGCGAGCAAGGAGATATCTTTAGGGAAATGTATGTCAATAGACTGGAGAAGTAAAAAGATACACAAGTATGAGGTTGATGTCATTGAGTCATCGGAGAAACATAAAATGAGTTGTTCTGATACCCAATAAGGTGACCCAATGTAACAAATGAGATGTAGACTATGAAGGATGACTCATCGGAATAACTTCTAACCATCGAAGAAACATATTTGCAGCTATGTCGATACCCGATGGGTAGAATGCCATAGAGGAATAGAAGGAGGATACATTGGAATGGCCTAGGCCGATGTGATATAAGGGTGAAAGTAAAACCTAGCCAGAAGGCAGAGCCATTGGGGAAGCTATAACCATCGAAATGAGAGAAAATGAGCTATGCCAATGCTCCATGGAGTGATCGAGGAAAGTCATGCAGATAGGAACAGAGGGTGAACGTGGCAAAATGAAAAATGTTTAAGGATGGAGCCAAAAGAGGAATTCATCAGGATTAGCCTTGTGGATTAGCCATTGTCAAATCAGATTTGAAATCGATCAACCTGCCATTATTAAATGCAGGCAACAGATAGGTCTGTGTTTGCACAAGGCAAATAATAGCATGATTTCAATTAAGTAAATGCTTCCAATGTATTAAATCTATATATGAGAGAGTTTATATAAGGAATTTGCATAACAGATTGAAGTGAAATTAAACTGTAGAAAATTGAATTTTAGAAGGCTTGAAAGATTCAAATATGGAGAGTTCTAGTTCCGAAGGTAAGAGGAAGGTCACTAAGGTTTCTGATAGTGCCTCAAAGAAATCTAAAGGTGGAGAAAGTGTGCAGAAGTTGAATTTAAATCAAGATATGATTGACTAGATGAGCTCACCATGAGCCAAGTCCCAAAGGTCTAAGGTTAATCTGCCTATCTATGACTAGCTAGAGGATTATTTCAAGGAAATTAGTGATGTCTGGACTAGGGTTAGGGGGCATGAATTGTTTCTCTACCACTACTCATGAAGATAGAAGTCGATGTCAATATCTAATCGGTGGATTACTAGTCTGGAGAAGCTCATAGTTCCAAATGTATTTGTGAATATCAAATTGTTGAAAACTTTGGTTAAGAACTACAATGCTCCGAAGAGATGCATCCAATTTCCCAATGGCAATTCATTTATTCACTTCAATACGACCAAAATATATGAGGTGTTTGATTTGAGTTATGAAGAAGATGTGCCTCTATATTTTGAGGAAATGGAAGAAGAATATAGAACCATGGACACAACCTATCAATGATAGAACCTATCCATCCATAGGGTGGAGAAAGGGAAGCTAACTGATGAAGATGGTCCACCCTACGATGTAAATATTTTCAGACAGTATTTACAATACACATATATGGCTTCTAGATAGGTAGGAGGAATGGAATATCCAGATGTAGCACAGATGGGGCCATTGGTTCTTGTAGTAGACATTCAAAGGCATGAAACAAGACAGTTTGATTATGCAAACTATCTAGTCAACAAACTGCATGAGGGTTTTCTAAATCTTCATAATAACCCTGACAAGTCCTTTAAGAATTATTCACTATTGATGCATATGTGTTGTTCAATGGAAGATTGAAAGGATTATGGCCAGATGGATTAAGGGTAGATCCTCAGGGCAATGATGGATAGGATCAACCTATGTAGTTGTGGGTTTCACTATGGGATTCGAGGTATGATAAATCTCACTATGTGAGATTTGAGAAATTTTTTGTTAAACCACTGTTCAAGGTTTATAATGTGTTGTGTGAAGGGTCATTCTTAGAAGTGATTAAAATATTTCTCAGGCTACATGAATACAAGGATACCAGAGTCAACCATAATTGGGGAGATTGGTATACTTGCAGGGATTTCACATTTGTTAGGGTTTTTGGATTCGAGGGTGCTCCCTATGTGCTACCAAATATTGTGTCAGACCGAATTGCTTACTTGGAAATTATGAGACAAATGAGTGTCTCTAATACACATCACTTTGGGGGTGCCCACAAGCAAGTCTTCTTACTTGGGACTCTTCAGTTTGGAGATTTCATAATAGTCTCTACCAGAGCTTATGAAGCCATAAATAAGAAGCTAGTGGATGAGTTCAATTTGTATATGCACACACCAAGGAAGAACTATGACCCAAAAGGTTACATCCACACGAGCAAAAAAAGACAAAACCTATGCAAGAACAAAGAGTTAGAAGAATTTGCAAATGTTGTTGTTGAATTGGAAAAAACATTGGAAGAAAGGAGGCAAAAACTTAGGGATCTGGAAAGAGAAGAAGAACAGGACGTGGAAAGTGATTCTGGAGAAAATGAGATAGTTTCTAAACTTCTAGTACTAGAAAAGGAAGATGAACTAGATGCCTAAGATCAAATTGTAGAAGCATTAAATGTAGATTTTGATGTTAGGCTAGAAGAGCATACATCTTTTGTGTCAAATGATGAATTTATTAGGTTGAAGGAGTTTAAGTCATTTTTGTATCATTTTAAAGGAAAGAGGTTAAGAGAAGCAATGCCAGATGCGACACTAGAGAATGAGGCAGAAATGTTCAAAAAGATGAAGGCAAAGATTAATTTAGAGTTAGAAGGCATGACCCCTCAAAGGGGAAGACAACTTCTTGTAGAGGCAAGAATCATTCTTTTTCCAAGCTGGGACCTTAGTGCATCTTTCATTTTTTATAGCTTTTTGCATTCAGATAAAAAAGATTTCAAGTTAGACATTTAGGGTGTAAATGATATTTTTATTGGATCAAGATATGATCCAAATGATGAGGCTATTATTTTGTGGGCCCTTTATCCTCTGAATAAGAGGCTAAAGATTATAGATGTGGACAAGGCCTTTGGCCATATGATGAAATTAAAGGTTGGAGAAATAGATCTTTCAAAGTTGAATAGAGCCTAGATGAAAAAGGAAATTGCAGAAAAGGAAAAATATAAATCTTTGTATGAAGAATTATTGAAGAGAGGTCATGGTCATCTAGTGCCACAGATTACAAGTGGTGCAAAAATAAAAAAAGAGGTATAATGAATTGTTTCAGGAGTAGAGTAAGTTGAAGAAACAGGTGCAAATTGTCATAGCAGATGCAACATGTGTGTTGATCACTTAAAGATTTGAGAACCCGTAGAAAGTACTAGAGGAATTCTGGAATGTTTATCAGAAAAATATGGACAATACAATATCACACCAGAAAATTTTTGATAGATTAAAAAATGTTATTGCAAGACAAGACATAGAGTGACAAAGTGGTCAACAAGGTCAAAAAATTGATTCATGCTCATGAGAAATTCACAACTGAATTGAAAATTGAATATGAGGAGTGTCAAGGGATTATCCATCATGGATTCCCAAGTGTTGTGGATGATACAGGATAAAAGGGAATGGATTTCTAAGTGGAGATCACTACTTAGTGCAGCCCTTAACATTGCCCATGTGGATACCTTGGACATGATTGAAACAAGGGAACAACTTGAGAATTTTGTTACATCGGAAGTAGCAGTCAGAGATATCATCTTCAATACTTGCACCTACAAAGATGAAGGATATCTTTGACATATTCAGAAGTGTGGCTAGAGGTTGGATAGAAAAAGTTAATTTATGTCATTGTAATATGTTTTGTAATGTTTTTGGTTGTCATAGCAGTTAGGGAGTTATTAGTTAGGTTTTTGCTAGTTTTTAGTTTATATTGATGAAAAGGTGTGTCCTTTCATTTGTGTCTTTTGAGTTGCATATGTATAGGGAGTCATTTTTTTATACAAGGGGAGTTCAAAATTTACAAACTCCTATCTTTGAGATTTTTTGTTGGGACTAGTAGTGTTATGTTAAAGAAAGTCTATAGAAATAAAAATTCATTTTTGTGCAAGCAAGAATATCATGAAGTACTTGTGAGTCTTTAGCTTTTGTATATCTTTTTATTCCAAAATGAATATATAAAATTCATTGTCTTTATCTTCAGATCATTTTATGTTACATGGTGTTGATGAATCAAGTTCTTTGGATAAATCTAATTAAGATTTGCTGCAGTGTGCCATCACATGTTGTTGTGTAGGAAACAAAATTATTTTCTGCAACACACAAGGAAACCATTGCAGTGATAGTCTTGCATATTTGCGAGTTTTTTAAACTGTCTCCAAAGTTGATTACAAATATTCATCCACTAAGTAACATATAAATTGTTAGATAAGGCATTGGTCTATTGATAGTATTTTGTGAGTAAATTTGGTGTGCATAAGGTCCTCATCAAGGAAACATACTTCTTATTCCTATCAATATTGTTCTTTCATAATTACTTAAGGTTCCAATAAAATTCTTTTATAAGCATTCATTCACTATTAATCACATTCAAGTTTTCAAATTAAAGCAAGTGAAAAGCACATAATAAAGCACAGTTGCAGGAAATTTTTTACCATTCTTGCAAACAACTAATTTGACAAGTTTAAATTCACTATAAAGAAGTCTCTTTGTGCTTTGGAGATTAAGGTATACCCGCCTAGGTCTAGTGGAGTGTAAAGTGCAAAGGAATTTTCTCTTTGACCATTCATGTTCATTTGCCAAGGCTGATTGAGAAATCAGTAGGAGATTTGGCAAAGCTCTAGGATTTCCAATCTATGGTTTTGGGAACCAACAGGGTATCAGGGCCTATGGAGGCCTACTAGGGTAACCAATCCAAGCTATGTGATGACACTCTTCCCTTATGGTCACTAGTTTGTAGCCTTGTTTATATCACCTAGAGTTTTGCGATGGAGTCATGTTTTGTGAGTATATTCTTTATTTGAGATTCCCGATGTCATGTTTTGTGAGTATATTCTTTATGTGAGATTCTTGATGTCATGTTTAGACCATGTGTGCATACCTTGTAGGTTGCTAGTGGGTCTTGTTTCTATTTCCTAGCACAGTGGGGTGGTTCTTTTTTAGCCACATGGTCTAGTGGTAGTGCCACTTTCCATCAGGTGTGTTTGTTCCTTCTTGCGGGAGTTGGCTTCACAAGTGTTCCAGTTGGATCCTATTTGTCATCTTGGATCATTCTTTGTGTATCTTGGACCTTATATGGTCAGTTCTATTATTTGTTATGTATGCCTTCATGGCAAGATATAATTTTAATGTAAACATTATGTGTTCTTATGAGACTTAGTGGCTATGTGCAATGCATTATTTTTTCAATCTTGAAATGTAAAAGAAATGTATTGATGAGAATTAGATGGTTAAATGTATATCTCTTATTAGTATCACTGATGTAATGTAATGGAAAAAATTCTCATGAATGGAACATAGACAGGTTAATGATATCACATGAAATTGTATGAAATAATCAATGTATAGTGTAATTGTGTCTTTATGATTAAATCATCTTAACTAGATTAATTAGCATTAAGGAATGCTTAGTTTAATTATGTAAACCATGTTGGGAAACCCTTTAGGAGTTTAAGTTAAGTATTTTGTTTGTGCAAATTAAATGTAATGTTTATCTTAATGCATCATTTAGGTTATTAAAGTTAAAAAATAAAATTATTTACACTCTTTTCAAGTGTTTTAGTTTAATCCCTTCGGGGTTTCCTGGCAGAGCATTACAATTGGTATCAGAGCCCAAGTTTCAACACTAGGTACTATAGTTTTAATTGAGCCCATCTAACTAGACCGATTGCTAAGTCTTAGTGCTTGTGTATTCCTTGTTAGTATCCTTTTTGTAGATCTAAACATGTCTTCTTGTGTTGTTGTTAGGATTATGGCTGAAAAAGGTAAAGGCCATAGTCATGGTCATGATCATTGTAGAGGTAGGGGTCATGGTTGTAGTGTAGGCCATCGAAGTCCTTCACCTCAGGCTATGCATGAGAGTGTTGAGAAGATTCAGCCCATTCACTAGAGTGAGCACAAGGATGCTAGTCAGCGTAGTGAGTAGCATAATGTTCAGCAGGTCCCTAAAAGGGAGGAGTTGTGGCAGATGTGAAGAGGGGAAAAAGATGAAAAGGTACAAAGGAGGTTAGAATGAAAAGAAATCAAACAAGACATAATACAAATACAAATAACCAAATTTATACCTTGTCTTTCACCTCTCCCTCAGATTGAGCTTGATGAAGTGAAGGTGCCTCTTTTGATGCTCGACTTGATTTTCTCCTTGCTTGATGTGGATGTGGAGTGCTCTCATTTTCTCAACAAGATTAGGATTTGATAGGATTTGTATTGATGGATGAGGATTGAGGATTTGATAGAGGACTATGAGAAAATGATAAAGATGTGATAGAGGGAGATGAGAGGAGAAATTACCAGCATAAGGATAAAAAAATGGAAGACCTTTCTTTGAGAAGGAGAGATGCTTCAATTTATAGATTGGAAGAGGCCAATGGAGGGCCAAGATTGATTTTCTTATGAAAGAATAAGATTGATTCAAGATAGTGGACATGGATCAAGGATGCATTGGAGAAATAAAAAGGAATATAAAATTCCTTAGGAAAAGGGGGGAAAGAGATTTGAATTTAAAAATGAGGATGCATAGGGGGATTCAAATAAATTTGAATTTCTTTAAGAGGTTCAAGATTGATGTGACATGAGTGGGGGAATTTAAAATTGGATAATAAGGATAAGTGGGATTATGAGAGATTCTAGAAGAATTAATTAGGGTGAGTGGGGATTAGGAAAAGTGATTTGTAGGAATCACATGACTAGGTTAATTAATTAAAATTAATTAACTGAGTGGGTTTAGAGGAAATAATATTAGAGGGACTTTAGAAGAATAGGGGAATAATTAATTTATTTGATAAATTAATTATTGGACAATAGTGATAGGATAAATTAAATTATATTTAATTAACATTGAGAGGAATAAGGATAACACAATTAAATCAATTAATTATGTTGGCAGGCTTAAATTGATTAAATATTGATTTAATTAATTTTAGGTGTCTGCAAGATATTCTAGGAGGTTTTGGCTCTACTAGGTCCTAGACTTGAGGCCGAGCAGTAGGGAAATATGGAGTTCGGAGAATGACACCTTTAGGATCATGCACACACACACACACACACACACAGAGAGAGGGATTTGTTGAGATCCCATCCTCCTATTTTTTATGGTTCAGGCAATGGACTTGAGGCCAAGATGTGGCCCATAGATTTAGAATTGTGTTTTGCCATGCATTCATATGGTAGTAACTATGAGATTTTTCCAAGATCAAGAGCTCAATGAGATGTACAAAAATAGAGACACAATATAGGACAAGAATAAACTATATTCTCATCAATAGAAAATGATCAATAGTTCAATTACATACAATGTAGATGAGCCTACTTATATAGGGAAGGCTAGGAATATGTGAGTACACAAAAATGATATGTGGCTCAATAAGAAACAAGGGTAGGTAGGAAATAGGTGTGGATAGGTAGGAGAAACAATATAATAGTCCACATGAGGTGGATCACCCATTGAATGTGGAGTGTAACAACAAGATCAACATCATAAAAGATGGAAATTCTCCTACACACATTATCCCAATGTGGCACAAACACCCAAGTGTCTCATACCCAAACTACTATGAAATGCATTTCCTAAGTAAACTTAAGTATAGTGTAATAATATCCAAGATGAATAATTATTTCCACCAACACCCCCCCTTAAGTGCAATTTAGGGGAATGCACTTAAGTCTACAATGAAACTAAGCAATGCAAGATGGGTCTTGGCTACTAGGCCATGTTAGGTATCCATGTACAAGTGCAAATGCATGCAAACCAATGAAATGAAATCTCTCACAAAGTGGGGAAAGAGAGAAAAACCCAATGGGAAAAAACCCTCCCCGAAAAGAGAGAAGAAAAATAGATACAAAGAACTCTCGACAAAACCCCATGTGACGAAAAAGTCCCCCCCATATGAGAGAAGAAGAAGAAGAAGAAGAAGAAGAAGAAGAAGAAGAAGAGAGACTAGGAAGCCCCCCCTCAATGTGGAATCTACACCAATGATAGAAGCTCGATGTATGAAGAAACTAATCCACAAATGTCGAACAACATTCCTCCCCTTAGGAAGAAACAAAACCAAAGGTGTATCCATGAAGTCTCCCCAATCATGAAGGGAAGATGTATGAAAAAAACTCATGATGAATGGAATCTCTGAAAAATGCTCAAGTGTCCCCATGTCAATGCTGAAAGATACCCCCTCCAAAGGTGGTAAACTATGCCACACTACTGAAAAAGGCACTCCAAGATCTAGTGGAGATGGATGTAGAACATGTCCCAAAGACTCGCATGTCTCCTCAAAAGATAAAGAGACCTCCTCCAAGTGTTGTACAAAAGTATCCACAATAATGTCAATCTTTAAAGATTGATCATGTAGAGAATGCACAAGAGGGTCAAAGTTATCCCTCACAACAATCGAAGAAGGATCACCTTCATCAAAGAGAAGATGAATGTCATCAATGATGTCTCTGAAATTGACAATGTAGGGTTCAACAAACAAACCTGCAATATTTGTCAAGTAATCATCCCATGAATCTGAAGTTGGAAGACAATGAATATCCTACTACACTAAATCACATGAAGGCAAAACTATCACACTATTGGCATCATCAGGTGCAATAGGTGATGTGATATCAATATGAGGAGACGAAATACAAGGCTCAAGAATGGGGTCACATGTGAGAATCCCCATGTTCAAGTGCCCAAAGTTCCTCCTAAAAATCTAAACCATCACAAGAAGTGTGATCATCATGTGTAGAATCATCAAATGTGAAATCATCATCATCAACAAAATCTGAAAAGGAGTATAAACGAGATGCATGATCAACCACCCCAATTGAAATGATAGCTCTAGTCTCCAAGTCTCTAATGAAAACTGACTCAAGTGTGAACTCCACAACTCTCTTAGTTGCGCCATGTGTGACTTGATAGATGGAAAGGAGATTGTTTGTCAAGTGGGGTACACACAACACATCATTGAAGGAGTTATCCCCAATGTCAATAGATCCTTTCCCAATCACATCCATGTATGTATGATTTCCCATCAAAATCTATGGCATGATGCAAGGCTCAAATGTAGAGAACATAGACTCTGAAGATGCCATATGATGAGAAGCCCTTGAATCTAGAAGCCATCTCTCTAAATCATGACTGATAGTAGCACATAGAGCTTTTCCTTTTCTTGTCCCAAAAGAGTGAGTCTTCCCGCTTGTAGAAGCCATGAATGCTTGCCCTTTTCCTTTTGAATGTGAGGAAGTGGAAGTTGATGAATCATCCTTCTTGTAGACATTAGGCAAATCAATGTTATGATTTTTGATTATATGTGTGAGCTCATCAATCTTCTTAGAATGGCAATGATGCTCCTCATGACCAAAATTTTTACAATAGGCACGAGTAGGTTTCTCCCTCTTTGGTGAATTATCCTTCTTGGAAGAGGATGTATCTCCTTGTTCTGGAGAGGATGATGCTTTGTCCTTAGGCTTTGATTGCCATATCTTCTTGTTTGAGTTGTCCTTTCCTTGGTTTCCTTTGTTCCCTTGATTTTCCACTAATGCTTGAGACTTAGAAGCCTTAAGAATTCCCATGCTTATCAACTTAGTTTGTTCCATCATCAACATTTCATTGAAAGCATCAAATGTAGGCATTGTGTAGCTTGAACCCATTGTCATCCTATGGGTTTGGAAACTAGAAACAAATGTTGCATATTCTTGTGGAAGCTTGCATATCAAGTTGAAGATCAACTGAGTATCCTTCTTATCAATGCCACAATCTTTGAGTTGTGCCCTCAACTCATTTGCCTTAGTGACATAATCTTGTATAGTATCAAAGTTCTTGGGATCTAACATGGTGAGATCACTATCAATTTGATATCCCCTAATCTCATCAACTTGACTAGACAAGTCTTGAAACTTTTGCCAAGCATCCTTGATTAGAGTACACTTCTCAGTATGAAAAATGAGATCCTTTGATACATACTTTCTTAAGGTACCAGTTGCCATGATATTTTTAGTGAGCCAATCCAAGTAACCAACTGGATCAACCTTAGGATCAGCAGGAGCAACAATAGTTCCATCAATATAATGAGTGAGTCCTTTTTCCATAAGTTTACTCCATGCATCAATTTTCCAAGTAGCATAATTATGAGGAGTTAAGAGAGGAAACTTAGAAGAACCCATAGAAGCAAAAAGGAAGGAACACAAGAGCACAAAAGCACAAGAGACACCCCCCCAAATTCACTCAATCAAGTACCCCCCCCCAAATGATGATTTTGGCACTTTATATGTAGTGCGTGTACAATAGGCCACTTGCAAACAATGGCAAGGTGGACTTATGATTTTGTTTTACAACTGCCCCAATAGGCTGAGAACTACAAAACAAAATATCAGAAAGATAGATCTATGCAATACAAATGCCAAATTGGCCAAATAAGACCATATGATGAAAGTACAATTTCTACCCACAATTACTATAAATGGATAGCATATTCTTAGAGTAGACAAAAAATAATGCACTTTCAAAAAAAATGGCACCTAAAAAGGAGTTCATATGAGCCCGAACGAAGACCTGGAAGTTGCAAAAACAAGGATTAGACAGGTATGATCACCAAAAATTGAGAATTCTGAAAAATATATCAATCAAAATCAGAAAATAATTCCACCACATGAAATTATAGCCCATTTCAAAAAAAATTGCACCCAGAAAGGAGCAAAAATGAGCAAGATATGGCCATTTGAAGTTGAACTACAAAATCAAAAAGCTCAATGAGAGGGGCCTACAAAATTTTTGAAAAATGATGATGTCAGTGAACTATGGGGTTAAATTTGATGGTTGTATGACGATCACCAAAACTTCACGGCTAACTAGGCACTGACGTGGTGCGATCTGATTGGTTGAAAAATATGACTGGGCAGTACAATCGCAGTGACTAGGCAGGTGATGTGGTAGCCAACTGGGTTGTTGCGTCTGCTGACGTGGTGCTAGTAGGGCCGCATGGTGGGATCCACATGGCGGGACTGTCCGTGTGGCGGATCCAAGTGGGTGGTGGCAGCAGTTGCAGGGCCAGCTTGAGTTGCTAGCAGGAGGCGTCGGTGGCAAGGTGTGCTAGCGGTGGTGCTAGAGGTGGTCAGGTTGGCAGGGCCAACGGGGGCGGCGCATGCTGGCGGGGCTGGCGGCGGGAGGTGTCAGTGGGAGCTACGCGGTGGCGGTGCCAGGTGACAGTGCGACGGGAGGCTGCGGCGTGGTGGGAGGCTATGCGGCAAGGTGCTGCAGCTACGATGGGGTCCAGAGGTCTCGGTGGGCGGCGGGGCTTCTGGTTGTGCTACGGGCTATGGCTACGACGGGGGATCTTCGGACCCCAAAAACAATTTTTTTGAATTTTTTTTGACAAAAAAATTTCCAAAATTTTTTTTCAATTTTTTTGATGAAATTTTTTTTTTTAGAAAAAACTAAATTTTTTTTTGAAATTCGTACAATGATAGCAAAATTGGCGAAAAACTTTTCTTCACCAAAATAGGCCGACTTTATAACCAAAATTCATGGAAACGGCCACTTGGATGCAATGGCGGGGTTGAATCTAGTCTAGGATGCCTCCAAAAGATGATGTTGCTCAGATCTGCTTCTTGACATCACAAGAATGCCTCTTCAAGATGAATCAATGATGCTTTAATGGCTTTGATACCATGTGAGATTTTGCCAAGATCAAGAGCTCAATGAGATGTACAAAAATAGAGACACAATATAGAACAATAATATTCTCATCAATAGAAAATGATCAATAGTTCAATTACATACAATGTAGATGACCCTGCTTATATAGGCAAGGCTAGGAATATGTGAGCACAAAAACATGACATGTGGCTCAATAAGAAACAAAGGTAGGTAGGAGAAACAATATAATAGTCCACATGAGGTGGATCACCCATTGAATGCGGAGTGTAACAACAAGATCAACACCATGAAAGGTGGAAATTCTCCTACACACACTATCCCAATGTGGCACAAACACCTAAGTGTCTCATACCCAAACTACTATGAAATGCATTTCCTAAGTAAACTTAAGTATAGTGTAATAATATCCAAGATGAATAATTATTTACGCCAACAATAACACCAAGGCAAAATGCATCATTATGCATCTTGGGGATTTCGCTTCTACTTGGTGGAGATTAGAGGAGTAGAGGATCAATGTGGATATTGGTACAATATCATGGGAGTTGTTTTTAGAGAGGTTCAAGGCTTCATTCCTTTTAGCAGTGGAGATAGCGTCTTGCAAATGAGTTTCATGAGTTGTGCCAGCTGGCCATGACTATAAAATAGTATGAGAACAGATTTTATGAGCTCAAACAATATGTTAGTATTGGGAATGATGAGGTGATGTTGGTACAACATTTCATGAGAGCTCTGAATGAATGAATTAGTGGGGGAGTATGAGTATTTTAGTCATTTGTTGAGTTAGCCATGGCGAAGACTAGGCTAGTAGAGCATAATATTTCTCGTGCACATGGTGGTTAGCTAGGGGTTCAGATTAGTAGTGCACCTTTCAATGGATCTAGGACTAGAGGTAGTCAGTCTCAGGCTGTTGCACCATATAGGAGCTTTTAGACTCCCACCAAGGGTGGTCAGCAGCAGTAGAAATTCCAATCTAGGTAGAGCAGTTTCAGGATCAGCGTGGGGGTAACCCTTAGTTCAAGAAGGAAAGGAACTGGCAGCAGGCTAGACAAAGTTTTTTGGGATAGTCCTCACAGAGTGTTTCTAAGACCCTTAGTAAGGGTAGTTTCTAGCTGTCCAATGGGCTAGCTGGAGGTAGAGGACCTAATAGAGGAGCTTGTTTCTCATGTGGTCAGTATGGCCACATAGCTGCACATTGTCCATAACGATGACAACAAACTGCTAGTCAGAGACTATCACCTTCAGAGCCTACCGTTGGGTTGTAGGCTGATCTCATAGATTTTTTGTAGTAGTTGATAACCACCAAGCTGAGCATTATGGAACCATGATTGAGACCACAAGTATGTTGGGTGGTATATCTATTGCAGTACTATTTGATTCAGGCGCTTCTAATTACTTTATATCTTTCTCCATTATGGAGCGGTGTGGGCTCATGTCTCCTAGATAGGTGGATAGGTGACAAGTAGAGTAACAAGCTACTAGTTTTTGTGTGGCTATAGATTCCTTCATTCCCAAGTGTGAGTTGGACCTAGGACCCTTTTATGCAAAGATTCCTAGAGTAGTTGCTAATCACCAACTTGTCTACCTTGTTCTCACTCCAACCTACTAACCAGTCAAGCCCTTCCAAAGGTACTTGGTATAGGTTTTGATAGTTATACCTCCAAGGCCTAATGCACCTTATCTTTCCTCCAAGGTATAGCCACAAGTTCCTCACTCAACTCTTCCTATTGAGGATTCCACCTCAATCCCTATCACACCTTCCTAGTACTCCAACAACCTCTGCTAAGGATCTTTATCCACCATTTTGTTCTATGTGTTCAAAATGCATTTACACAGTGTCTTTGTTGTATTTTAGGGGTCTAAGAACCTTCAATACCATCACCAATCTTTCCCAACCTCACTTTGGCTCTACTGGCTCCAATTAGGCCTCATATAATTAGCCCTCCTATGACATTTTTCACGGCTTAGTTTGAAAAATTCCCACACAAGGTCATAAATAAATTGTAGATTTGAGTACCCTTTTCAATGTTTCAAGCAATATCTCAAAATTCCATCTGGGTTCTTCATACAAAAAAGGTTTCCAATACAGCCCTATTTTTAAGGGTTCTAGGCCTACTGGGTGACTCACAAATTTGTTCTTCGAAAGGTTTACCAGTCAGAACATCTACCAAATATATTCATGTATTCTTTAAGGTAACTCATAGGGGTCTCCAACCATGGGTCAATTTCTCTTCTACCAATCCACATGTGCTCAGAAATCGCACATCTTCTACTGTCCTAAACTCACCAACTCCTAGTTGTGAGCCTAGGGTATCATTATAGAAACACCACAAAGGCCTAAAAAACCAAAAAAACTACTCTAAACATATGTACAGACCCTAACCTATCATTCCACTTGATTTCAACTAGTTCCATCAATGGATGCTCAAGTTAGAGCCATTTTCCCCTTAAACCCTACTTTGCAAGGGTTTTACACCTAGTCACAGAGAATGGATCTAATCTCTACATCCAATCACAACAAAACTTGTTAATATACCTTATTTGGAATTATATTCAACAATATTTCATCCCCTATAAGTAAATTCCTTTGTCAAGTTGGTACTGGACCATACAATGCAACCAAAAACAAAGAAAACAGTTCAAAACGGTATCAAACAAGATTTTCCTTCAACTCAAAAACTTGTTTTTGCATTCCAGATCTTCCAACCCATACAATGAAGTTGTTTTTGGCTTATATTCTCATGATTCAGTTGGTTGAACCAACTTTTCAACACCAACATCCAAAAATGCAACTTTTGCAAAATGTTGCTCAGTAACTTTTACATTTTTTGTCACTTAGGATGCAACCTTGCATTCAAGTGTATTACAAGGCTCCCAAAGGCCCTCTAAGAATCCTAGAAGGCCTAAAAACAATACATTAAACCCCTATTACATGATGACTCTATTTTAGTGTACTACACCTATGATCAACATCAACATTACAACTTCCTAGGCTAATAGCATCGTAAACACACCAAAAGTTTGGACAACTCAACCATGGCTCTATTGAGTCCCAAATGGTTGGTCCATTATTACAACTTGAAAGACAACACAAAAACTTAGTATAAACCAAAATTTCTTGCTTGGAGTGATGTTTGCCCTGCACCACCCTTTGCTACCATAGTTGACCTTCGAGTCATTCCTTTGGGGTCTTATGGAGTCATGTTGGGGATGGATTGGTTAGCATCACACATTGCTAGTGTGGACTGTCGTCAGAAGATAGTAGAGTGTTTAGATGACCATGGTAGGAAAGTTGAGATAGTTGGGATTCTTAGACCGATATCACTCCGTATGATCTCCATTGTGCAGCTTAAGTCATATATGCATCAAGGGTGCCACCTTTTTGTAGTTTCTCTTGAGGACATGGATGAGGAAAGAAGTCAGGAAGTCGCTCCTGATAGTCACCCTCTTCTTCAGGAGTATGCCAATGTGACATTCCTGGTATGCCTCTGAAGACAGATATAGACTTTCGCATTGACTTAGTTCCTGGAGTAGAACCTATTTCAAGAGTGAGTTGAAGTTGTAGATTAAGGAATTGTTGGCCAAGGGATTCATTCATCCTAGTGTTTCTCCTTGGGGTGTGTTAGTTATCTTTATGAAGAAGAAGGATGGTTCCCTTCAGTTATGCATTGACTACTGACAGTTGAATAAGGTAACCATTAGGAATTGGTATCTATTGCCTCGTATAGATGATCTATTCGATCAGGTAAAGGGAGCCAAGGTGTTCTTTAAGATTGATCTGAAATACGAGTATCATCAGTTTCATATCCATGATGTAGACATTCATAGGATGGCTTTTCATACCCATTATGAGGACTATGAGTTCACAGTGGTGCCATTTGGGTTGACGAATGTGCCTTTAGTATTAATGAGCCTCATGAATGGGGTTTTCCGCACCTACCTTGATTGATTCATCCTTGTGTTCTTAGATGATATTTTGATTTACTCTAGAACTATGAAAGAGAATGAGGGCCACTTGTGAGAGGTATTGAAGTGCTTGAGGGAGAATCATCTTTATGCCAACTTGGCTAAGTCTGATTTCTTCCAACTTGAGGTGAACTATCTTAGTCATGTGGTTTTAGAAGAAGGTGTATTTGTGGACCCTTCTAAGATCTAAGCCATTGTATATTGGCCAACGATGACTAATGTTTCTAAGGTTCAGAGTTTTATGGGCTTGGCTGGATATTACCACCGCTTTGTTTAGAGATTTTCCTAGATAGGTCACTAATCACTTCTCTTTAGAGGAAAGGGAAGAAGTATGTTTGGTCGGAATAGTGTGAGGAGCCCTTCCTACTCTGAAGGAACTCCTTGTTAGTGCACTGATTTTGGTACTTCCTGATCCATCTAGAGAATTCATATTTTGTAACGATGTGCCTCTAGAAGGCATAGGAGAAATGCTAATGCAGGATGGTCATTTGGTAGCCTATGAGTCTCACAAACTCAAGGACCACGAGCTGAACTATCTAGTTCATGATTTAGAGTTGGTAGTTGTAGTTCATACTTTAGTCAGGTGGCAAAATGTTCTGTTAGGGTGACATTTTGAGTTGCACAGTAATCATCATAGCTGTAGCGTCGTAAATTGTACGCACTCGCTAGGGTGGTACAATTTCACGCCTAGTTTAGCACCCGCCTTAGTGCATTTTACATTCTGCATTGCATTTCTCCTTAAGCACTTATTTAATCAAATTAATTAGGTCTAAGGTTCCTATTTCATCATTCTCTACATCATAAAGTTGGGCCCTTTCACTAAAGTGCGCCCTTCGCATTTTATTCCTCCAATACATCACTTAATCAAAAACCCTAATTAAGTCCTATTCCGAACTTGGGGGCTTGGTTTTGGGGTCAAAACATCTCGAAATCACCTGTAACTTCGGGATTCTCTCTAAAATCATCATATCCGACGGCCCTGAAAATTTGGTGAAAAGTTATCGGGACCATGGCGCCCGTGCACATGGTCCGGGACATTTTTCCCAAAATTTTAGGAGCGCGATCCAATCATAAAATAAAGCTTAACCCCAAGAAATTGGCAGGATATTCAATTTCTAGGTCGACCAAAATACGAATTTACGACCTAGGGTTTCATACATAAGAATTCTCTTTCTTCATTTGGAGGTATCGGATTTTTGTTTCCAGGAACTTCATATGCAACGAAAGAGCAGATCTTTGAGGACTTCAACAACATTCAACATCATTCTATCAAGCATCTATCAAATTCATTCATCCACTTAGGGCTTGGAAGACATTGAAGAACAATAGGAGATTACCAACTGAAGATTGGCTTGTACTCCTCCCTTGAGGGTTGGGTATGATTTCGTATTGTTTTCATGTCTTTGCATAAGCTTTGATACATCATTTATTCATGCTTTAGATCACATTGCATCTTGATTTAGAGAATTTACATTATCATTTACAAGCAATTAGGGTTTACTTTCTAGGTTGCTCTAGTTTGCTTTCTTGCATTTTGGACCTTGCACACACACTAGGTCTGCACACACACAATACATTTTACAAAACAACTTGGCTATTCATGGAGGTGGAAATCACCGAAGCGGGGGTTTGACTAAGGAAAAACCCTATATAGCTGCCCCTCCCCATTTTCAGATATTATTGCAGGTTTCGAGATTCGGACGACGCCACGGGATACAGATCCGGAGAGAGAAAGCTGAGACAGAACCCTGTGTGAAATTGCAGATCAGAAGACTGGGACAGGGGCACTGGGTGCCCTGGTCCTTGGGACAAAGGCGCTGGGCGCCCTGGTCCTCCGGATAGACAGTGTACAGACAATTTCCAGACAGTGTTTCAGGGTGCATAACAGTGGTTTTCGGTGCAGTTTTCAGGACAGTGGCGCCCGCATCCCCGTCCCGAACATTTTTAGTCCGATTTTGACTCCGGGTACATATCTGCATTCTTATTTCATCCTTGTACTTACAGCTGTTCATTGTTTAATCTCAATTCTGCAATCTTGTTATTAGTTCGTACTTGCATTTTGGGATTAGGGTTTGAACTTGCATTACTTGATTTTACAATTTCAACAAGGGAATAGAAATCCTAATAGATATCCCATGGCTCTCTCTTTCACCAAAAGAAGTAGCCAATTGTGTGATATCTCTAGGCTCTTTCGTATTCCGTAATGTGTGTCAAAAGGTAGGATTAGGGCATGATTAACCTAGTCTCGCTTTTTCCCCCACACATTTTGGTGAACCCGACGTGAATCAATCATTGCTTCCTCTTGCATTGCATGTGTTAGATCTAGATCTAGATTTAGTGTGTTTTCATTTCATTTTCATTAAAAAAAGAGAAAAAAAAAAAAAAAAGAGTGTGTTTCTTTGCATTGTGTGTTTAAATTTTATGTAATCCTTTCAAAATGTTAGATTTTTATTTGCAAAATGTTCATGCTTTTGATGATTATTATGAGTATAGCCAAGATGAATTAGATGAAGCTTTAGATGAGTTTTTGAATCCAAAGGATGCTAAACCTTCATTTTACCAAAAACTCATAAACCTTGTTACTATGCCATTTAGGTGTGATGAGAAAGATAAGTCGAATGGTTCCTCTCAAGGATACATTCCTATCCACTCTTCCCCTGAATCTAGTAACATAGTTGTTTTCAATAATCCCCTCTATGAAGAGATGTCTCCTTTTGAATCAAAAGACAAACCTTTTAATCGATATGATCATGCTTTGTTGGATGATGCTCTTGATGACTTTGTGGCTTTGTCGAAACCTTTAAACAAAAACAAGACCTCTAAATTGGTTAACATGATAAATTTGAATGAATATAACAAGCCTCTCTTTGAAGTCCAAGGTGCTTATCCTTCTCCCACCTTTCAAATTCCTAAAACTCCTCTCCTTACTTTCCAAGGAAGGTATGATCATGATTCCTTTCGTACCCCGAATAAACCAATCATCACTGTGCAAGGAAGAAAACCTATAAGTCCTTACAATTATGCTAAGCAAATAACTAGAGAGAGTTATCATGCAGTTGCCCATACTTATCATACTAGAAATAATAGGCAACCTAATCCTCCTCCTATTATTCTAGTCTCTCTCCCTAATCCTCAACCAATTCTTCCTCAAGCTCCCCGTATTTCGCAAGTTATGGGTAAGGAATATGATCTCATAGAACAACTTAAAGCTACCCCTGCTAAGATATCCCTTTGGGATTTGATTCAAACTTCTTCCGCTCATCATGGAATGTTACAAGATGCCTTGAAAGATTTGAATGTTCCTCCACCGAATACATCTAGTAATATAGCATCTTTTGTTAACTCTGTGATGAATCCTAAAGCTCAAATTGTGTTTACCCAAGATGAGTTGCCTACTAGTGAAATTCAACAACAATATGATCCCTTGATGATTGTGGTTGTCATGAAAGACACTGCTATAAGACGAACACTAGTAGATAATGGCTCTGGCCTTAATGTGTGTAGCATTAATTTATTGCATAAGATGAATGTGGATACATCTCTTATGGAGCCTGACTCTCGTCCCATTCGTGGCTTTGACAATGTGGCTAAGACTTCATTGGGTATCATCACCTTACCTCTCACAGTGGGACCTGTTACTTTGCCTACTCCTATCCATGTTATGCCTGGAAATTTAACATATAACTTGTTATTAGGGAGGCCTTGGATTCACAGCATGCAAGCTGTCCCCTCTACATTGCATAGACAAGTTAAATTCGTTTATAACAATAAGACATACACCTTGATGGGTGATACTAATTTACAGGCTTGTCTACAAACATCTAATTCTAAAGGAGATTCTTCTAAGCCATCCTCATCTAGTGATGACTCTTTAAACAAGAAACCTATCGATGAGTCTTCGCTTTTCGATGATCAAAATCCTTCGGATGAGTCTGGAACTCCTGGAGAAGATCCTTCTCGACTTGAAAATATGCATAAAAAGGATTTTGATCCTGAGAAGGTTCTCGCAGAAGATGATTGGGGATCTCTTGATTTTAACCCTACCTTTGTAGGTGAATATAAGGTTCCTTCTAGAGAAATTAAAGTTAGAAAGAAGGAAGAAGCTGAAAATCATAAAGTTGAAAAGAAAGAAGAAGCTAAAAATCAATCAACCTTACCTGAATCTATGAGTAATAATTTTGTGGCCGCTTCTCAAACTCCTTCTCCTCACATCTATAATTATGAAGACTTTGATTCTTTGTCTTATGAAAAACCACCTTCTCTTCCTAAAATGGCTGATCGTTATGGTCGTGGTTTTCACATTTTTGCTAAGCATGGGTATCATGGAAAAGGTTGTGGTGCTAATGAACAAGGGATAAGAGTTCCTCTAGAGACTAATTTTCACAATTATGCCTTTGGACTTGGCTATAATCCCTGCAGACGTACTAAAGCTTCTAAAAGACCATGCATTAGTGTTAATGCTATTTCTACATCTCTATCAATACAAAACCCTGAGTATATTGATGAGGATTCTTTGGGTGATTGTGCTTTGGATATCTTCCCTACCGACGACGCTTTAGCTAAGTTCTTGGGAGCCTATGACACTCTTCCTCGTTATCATCACAATAGGGGACTCCCTTATTGTTTGAACACCGAAGCCTATTTTGGAAAAGAGATTGATAACGATAAGATTGTGAAAGAATTCCCTCAGTTAAAGGATACTCCTCAACAAAGTAATCTTCTCATAAGTGACACCACTGATGTTAAGATGGATCCTTGCAATAAAGAGAAAGTCATTAAAATTGGGAAATGTTTGGACAAAGAAGAACATAAACAATATGAAGAACTATTGCATGAATTCCCTGAGATCTTTGCTTGGGCATATTCTGACATGCCTGGTATAGATCCTAAGATCGTTACTCATAATATTGTCTTAGTTCCTGACGCTAAGCCCGTGAAACAAAAGATTCGAAAAATGAATCCTAAGGTGGCTCTGCTTGTTAAAGCTGAGATTGAAAAATTATTGGAGGCTGGATTTATCCGCCCTATTGACTATTCCCCATGGATTTCAAATATTGTCACTGTGGCTAAACTAGACAACAAAATAAGAATGTGTACTGACTTTCGAGATTTGAATAAAGCTTCCTTGAAAGATGATTTCCCTCTTCCAAACATTGACATGATAGTTGATTCTACGGCAGGACATGCCTTGTTATCCTTCATGGATGGTTTTTCAGGTTACAATCAAATTTTTATTAACCCTCAAGATCAATTCAAAACTACTTTCACCACTCCTTGGGGTACGTTTTGTTGGATAATGATGCCTTTTGGACTTAAAAACGCTGGTGCAACTTATCAACGAGCGATGACCCTTATCTTTCATGATTATATGCATAATATTTTAGAGGATTATGTTGATGATATTTTGGCCAAATCCTTTCTTCGCATGGATCATGTTAAAGTCCTTCATCAAATCTTTGAAAGAATTCATAAATATCACATGCGCTTGAATCCCCAAAAATGTGTTTTTGGTGTGGATAGTGGAAAACTATTAGGATTCATAGTTTCGCATCGTGGGATTGAGGTGGATACTAAGAAAATAGATGCTATTGTTAACATGCCACCTCCTAGAAATGTGTCTCAACTTAAAAGCTTACAAGGAAAGATTCAAGCTATTCGTAGGTTCGTGTCTCAGCTTGCGGATCGTACCTTTCCTTTTACTCAACTTCTTAAAAAGGATATCACTTTTCAATGGAATGAGGATTGTCAGCAAGCATTTGAAGATTTAAAAGTGTATTTGGCTAGTCCTCCTATTCTTCAACCTGCCGAACCTTCTAAACCCTTCCTTCTGTATACAGCTACTTCCTCTCATGCTCTCGCAGCATTGTTGGCACAACATGATAAAGATGGTAAGGAATGTCCGGTTTATTACATAAGTCGTACCTTACTCGATTATGAGACCCGATATTCTGTGATAGAAAGACAATGCTTGGCCTTGGTATTTGCGACTCAGAAATTGAGGCATTATCTTTTAAATTCAGAAGTCCATGTCATGGTAAAGTTTGATCCTTTGAAGCATCTTTTCTCTAAAACTGATTTATCAGGACGTCTAGCTAAGTGGGTTATGATGTTAACTGAATTTGACCTTAAATTTGTTTCACAAAGAGCAATTAAAGGACAAGCATTGACCGATCACTTAGTTGAGGCCCCTTCGCCTTTCTCCTTCCCTAACCCTGAGTCCTTTCCTGATGATTTCATTCTTTCTATAGAGAAAGATGAAACTTGGGAGTTATACTTTGATGGCTCTAAGTGTCGTACGGGATCAAGGGCAGGGGTTGTTTTGATTTCTCCTACAAAGAAACCTATTCCTTTATCATATCTTCTAAATTTCTTGTGTACCAATAACATTGCTGAGTATGAGGCTCTTACAGCGGGAATAAAAGCAGCCTTAGCTCTGAATATAAAACACATACATATCTATGGAGATTCGCAATTAATTATAAGACAAGTAACAGGAATATATCAAGCAAAACAAGACAAATTATCACAATATAAAGATCTTGCTATCTCTTTATTACAAAATTTCGATTCTTATACCATGGAACCCGTTCCTCGAAAAGATAATCGACATGCGGATGCAATGGTATGTGTGGCTTCTCTAGTATCTTTAGAGGACCCTATGGTCGATCTTAATTTTGTTATTCACAATCTTATTTCTCTAGCTATTGTAGATGATTCTAGCCTGGTAACATGTTGTGACTTTGTAGACTCAGATGAATGGTTCTCGCATATCATAAGATATTTGACCGATGGTACCTTTCCTGATTCCTCTAATAGGAACACTAGGGCTAGAATCCGCAAGCTGTTTGCTAGATATATCATCCTTTCTAATGTCCTTTATCGAAGGGGTTATGAGGGTCTTCTCCTCCGTTGTCTTAACAAATCAGAAATCCCTGTTGCTCTTGAAGAGGCACATTCAGGTGCCTATGGGGGGCATTTTGGGGGCAAATCCCTAGTTCATAGGTTGCTTCGTATGGGATACTATTGGAAACTATGCAGAAGGATTCCTTTTCATTTGTTAAAAAATGTCATCAATGTCAACAACATAATAATCTGATTCATGCTCTTGCCCAAGAACTTCGTTCTCAAGTAGCTTCTTGGCCTTTCTCTGCATGGGGTTTGGATCTTATTGGAAAAATTTCTCCTCCTTCATCTCAGGGACACACCTTCATTATAACTGCAACAAATTACTTTACGAAATGGGTAGAAGCTATTCCTCTTCGTTCTACTACTGCTGAAGTGATTTGTCAATTTCTTCTAGAAAACATCATTTCTCGATTTGGGATACCTTCCACTATTATCTCAGATAATGGGACATCGTTTAAAAACAAGGATGTAAAGAAATTCCTCGAGAAGTATCATATCAAACATCGATTTTCTACACCATATTATCCTCAATAAAATGGCCAAGCCGAATCATCCAATAAGATAATTGAACAAATTCTTCATAAAACCGTGAATAAGCATGGTAAGGATTGGAGTAACCAGCTGATCTATGCTCTTTGGGCTTACCGAACGAGTGTACGAATTTCTACGGGAACTACTCCTTATAATCTTGTTTATGGTGCTGATGCTATTATGCCCTTAGAGTTAGAGATTCCATCACTTAGGGTTTCTCTCAAAGGTATAGTAGATGATGACTCTTATAGAGAACAACGACTTCAACAGCTTGAGATGCTTGACGAACAGCGCATAAACGCTCTTGAGCATATTCAAGCGTATCACAAAATTCTACAACGAAGCTATAATGACAAGGTTATTCAACATTCCTTCTCAGTAGGTGACTTAGTCCTTTATGAGAATCAGCGCAATGTGAATGCCTTACCTGCAAAAAAGGGAAAATTTAGTCCTAATTGGCTTGGACCATATATCGTTATTGAGGATTATGGATCAGGTGCTTACAAAATAGCGGATGTAGACGGTATGCCTCTTAAAGAACCTATCAATGCTATGCACTTGCGTAGATATTATGCTTAATTCTTCATCTATCTTCTTTTCAAATTCTTCAACATTGGATAATATGTTAGTATTTCTTAATTAAAGCAAAATAGAATTAAATGTTATGTTAATCTATATTGCTTCGTTCCTGACAAGCATGTCTTCTTACTTTATAGTTTGTCTCGAATTCATTTATGTAAATTGTAAAAGATTTACATTTTTTTTCACTATGCTAGCATATTATACAATGTCTTTATGTATTAAGTAGAATCGTATCATGTTGTGTTTAAGTTCAAAATTAAATCACATTAGTTATATAATTCTTAGACTTAATGCATATTTCTTCCTTATCATCAATGTCGTACTTGATTAAATATTTTAATTAAGTCACACATGTATCAATTTAATCATGGAGCATTGAGAAGTCAATCACATGGAAATTAAATTTTGAACATACATGTACATTTACCAAATGTATTAGATTTAATCAAAACAAAACATACATTGTTTTAAGCATTAGAGATAACACATTTGAGACAAAAGAGAAGCATGTATATATACATATATATATATGTGTGAATCGTATACAAACATAGGTCACTGTATATCCAAAATGTGACCTCTCCTACATCATACAATCATCTCCTATCCCTAGGGCTAGTGGCTGGAGAGTGTCGACTGGATGCTCCCTCCTGATCTGGCCGTGGAGGTGGACCCATGGGTGTGTAGCGCGATACAGATCGTGAGTGACTCTGAGAGGAACTCCTACGATCCCTATCCATAAGGATCGCACGATAGGTGGTAGCCTCGGTCTGGGCCGCTACTAGATCTCACCGCACCTGCTGGAGGTCCTCTGATAGGACTCTCTCTCTCTGCCGTGCCTGCTGGAGGTCCTCTGATAGGACTCTCTCTCTCTGCCGTGCCTGCTGAAGGTCCTCTAATAGGACTCTCTCTCTCTCCCTCCATATATCTACCTGCACTCAGAATGGGAAAAACAAATCCTCATGCCGACCCGCGTTCCCTTGAGGCCTATAGGCAATCTGTGAGGAACTGGGGATCTGTGCTATCATGGAAATGTCTGTCATTGTCTGCTGAATCAAGGAATGCCATTCCTGCACATTAGCTGTGGCAGTAGAACAGATTTTTGTTAGTACCATTCTTTATCATCAGAACATTAATCAATCAATATAAACCTACTATACCTGGATCTCCCTCGCGCCAGTAGGGATCATGATATTGTAGTATCTATGACTGAGAACCATTAGGCTCCCCTTGCTCGTATACTCTATCCACGATGGGTGTAGGCTGGACGGTACTAGTGACAGGTCTCCGTATCGCCTCCTGCTCCCCCTGTTGGAAAATAGGAGGTGGATCCAGAGCTATGGTGTCGTCTCCTAAATGGTGGGGAGCTACATCTGACTCCTCCTCATCATCTCTATCCTCCTCCTCATCGTCCTCCTCATCCTTGTCCTCATCCGCATCATCACCTGCATCCTCCTCATCCTCCTCTCTATCTGCATGCTCATCCTCCTCCTCCTCGTCACTGGGTTGATCACCTGTAGGTGGATCAGGATCTTCCGCCTCCTCATGATCCTCTCCCTCCTCTGGATCCTCTGACCTGGATCCCTCGTCCTCGTCTCGATCTCCATGTCTCCATGGGCCTGGATAGCCTGTCGGATGATCTGGTGGAAAGATAGGACCTGGATATGATCTCATGAACCATGAAACATATCTACGCTGTGCTCCAGGCTTTGTAGAATAGTCAGTGACTACATCCTGATCAGATCCCTCTAAATCTATCGTCTCAATATCATCTACCATCGGTCTCGCTACTGCTCCAGGTCTGGGAAGGACCCGTGAGAGTCGAGTATAGATGGGCACATCGGCTGGAACACACTGCTCTATTCCAAACTGCCTCCATACTCGGTCAAAGTAGAAAGGGACTATGATGTGTGCATATCATCCTCGCAATAGGCGGTTCCTCTGTAGACATGCTAACTGTCTCTCCATACCATCCCATCTGTGCATCAGTATGTAAGGTCTCCACACTATCACCTCAGATGTCAGTCTGTCAATAATCACTCTCCAATATAATAAATCTCCAAATCTCCACTCTCTGGTAAGTGGATAAGCGAACACCCTAGGTCTCTCGCTCGCTGTACTCAGTGGAAAGCTGACGGGCCTGGTGCATGTGAAGTGCTCTAAAATCCACACCTATAGAAGTGTGCATGTCATCAAACTACAACCCTGTCTGAATACATACTCCCCAAGGTCATGATAGAGATGCGCAAGCATACTCCGACCCCACACATACACTCTCCTGTGTCTCTCCATCGCTCTGATACACCATGTGAGGCCCCCATGCATGTGTGTCCCTCGCCCATTAGGGCAGATGGCTAGTGCTATGATGGCTATCATAAGGCATCTCAGAAGTGGTACCTCCCCTGTAGGATGTAAGAGCCAGCTGACCATGATGCGACCTCTTGTCTTGCTCGGCATGACTCTCCCTATGCAATACACCTGCTCTCTCTGATGATCCTCCATTGACCGATCGGTCGCATATGTAACTGTCACTCCTCTGATAGGAAGACGAAGTATACGGTACACATCCTCAAGTGTGACTGTCAGCTCTCCTACTGGAAGGTGAAAGGTGCATGTGTCAGGATCCCATCGCTCCATCAAGGCCATCAGCATCGCAGGATGAAATCTAATGGCCGACATCAAAATCACGTACCACAATCCTACAATTGATAGTGTGTCTCTCTCTGACTGAGTCAGCCATGGAATCTGATCTCGCAAAGTGCGAAGAATATGTCCCGCTATGTGCTCTCTCATGTACGGGAGAACCTGCAACACGAAAACATGACGATAATTAGTACTCGATCATCAAAATCGCAAATGCAAACCGTCGCACATCGTATGCTAGCCCCGGAACCTCTCGCCAGGCCCTGATTGGGGACCATGGCGCCCTATCAGGGACCATGGCACCCTGTCAGGGACCATGGTGCCCTGAAGGGACCATGGCGCCCTGAAGGGACCATGGCGCCCTGCAGGGACCATGGCGCCCCTGTTAGGGACCATGGCGCCCTCAGGGACCAGGGCGCCCCTCAGGGACCATGGCGCCCTGGGTGGGCCTCGGTCAGCCTTCGAGGCCCGCATACGATCATGAAAAAGTCAAACATGCGAAAAATCAAAAGTCAAACGTTCAGTCAACTCACCTCGTCCAGTGGCTCGTCGTCGATCATGGCTTGGCGCAGGATCTCGATCCTCGTGGGATGCTCCGATCGTCATGAAGGCATGATGATGGCTATGTGGGCTCCACTGCACTGAATAGTATCCTGAAATTGACAAAGTGATGAATACAAGTGTCACTTTCGAGGTATATACTCTCGTTCGTTTATTCTTACTTTTTGAAACCCTAATTTTTCCTCTGTCATTCATCTTATCATAACTGGAGTTTGGGAGATGCGATTTTCGAGCCGTTTGTTGCGTTGGGATCGTACTTTCCTTCCCCTACTCTCAGGATGTTCCAAAAAGTGCTCTAATGAAGCCTATTTAGTGAACACCTCTCATCAACACTCTCTTACACAATTTGTCACAAGTAAACATGCTACCCTGTTTCACCTCCCTAAATAAGCAAGTCGAAACAGGGGGGGGCATATAGCTACTCACAGATTTCATCACTTTCCCTAGTAAGCTTTAGGTGATTTTTTGATCTAACGTTTGTTTTGTAGGGTGCGGTTCCTAACTATGTACTGCAGATACTGCTGGGGGCTTCATCCGACAACTTATGGATATATCCTTTTCTCAAATGATGTTTACTTTTCTGTACTTTAGCTTGCATATGCACGTAGTACTCATATGACCGCTAAAGTGGGGGATAAATGTAGCGTCGTAAATTGTATGCACTCGCTAGGGTGGTACAATTTCACACCTAGTTTAGCACCCGCCTTAGTGCATTTTACATTCTGCATTGCATTTCTCCTTAAGCACTTAGTTAATCAAATTAATTAGGTCTAAGGTTCTTATTTCATCATTCTCTACATCATAAAGTTGGGCCCTTTCACTAAAGCGCGCCCTTCGCATTTTATTCCTCCAATACATCACTTAATCAAAAACCCTAATTAAGTCCTATTTTGAACTTGGGGGCTTGGTTTTGGGGTCGAAACATCTCGAAATCACCTGTAACTTCGGGATTCTCTCTAAAATCATCATATCCGGCGGCCCTGAAAATTTGGTGAAAAGTTGTCGGGACCATGGCGCCCGTGCACATGGTCCCAGACAATTTTCCTGAAATTTTAGGAGCGCAATCCAATCATAAAATAAAGCTTAACCCGAAGAAATTGGCGGGATATTCAATTTCTAGGTCGGCCAAAATACGAATTTACGACCTAGGGTTTCATACATAAGAATTCTCTTTCTTCATTTGGAGGTATCGGATTTTTGTTTCCAGGAACTTCATATGCAGCCAAAGAGCATATCTTTGAGGACTTCAACAACATTCAACATCATTCTATCAAGCATCTATCAAATTCATTCATCCACTTAGGGCTTGGAAGACATTGAAGAACAATAGGAGATTACCGACTGAAGATTGGCTTGTACTCCTCCCTTGAGGGTTGGGTATGATTTCGTATTGTTTTCATGTCTTTGCATAAGCTTTGATACATCATTTATTCATGCTTTAGATCACATTGCATCTTGATTTAGAGCATTTACATTATCATTTACAAGCAATTAGGGTTTACTTTCTAGGTTGCTCTAGTTTGCTTTCTTGCATTTTGGACCTTGCACACACACTAGGTCTGCACACACACAATACATTTTACAAAACAACTTGGCTATTCGTGGAGGTGGAAATCACCGAAGTAGGGGTTTGACTAAGGCAAAACCCTATATAGCCGCCCCTCCCCCTTTTCAGATATTATTGCAGGTTTCGAGATTTGGACGACGCCACGGGATACAGATCCGGAGAGAGAAAGCTGAGACAGAACCCTGTGTGAAATTGCAGATCAGAAGACTGGGACAGGGGCGCTGGGCACCCTGGTCCTACCAGGACAGGGGTGCTGGGCGCCCTGGTCCCTGGGACAGAGGCGCTGGGCACCCTGGTCCTCCGGACAGATAGTGTACAGACAATTTCCAGACAGTGTTTCAGAGTGCAGAACAGTGGTTTTCGGTGCAGTTTTCAGGACAGTGGCGCCCGCGTCCCCATCCCGAACATTTTCAGTCCGATTTTGACTCTGGGTACATATATGCATTCTTATTTCATCCTTGTACTTATAGCTGTTCATTGTTTAATCTCAATTCTGCAATCTTGTTATTAGTTTGTACTTGCATTTTGGGATTAGGGTTTGAACTTGCATTACTTGATTTTAGAATTTCAACAAGGGAATAGAAATCCTAATAGATATCCTGTGGCTCTCTCTTTCACCAAAAGAAGTAGCCAATTGTGTGATATCTCTAGGCTCTTTCGTATTCCGTAATGTGTGTCAAAAGGTAGGATTAGGGCATGATTAACCTAGTCTCTCTTTTTCCCCCACACAATAGCTTGTAGTACATTTTCATGCAACTAAACTTGAATGCTTTATAATGAAGATGGATGGAATTCCTCTGCAAAAATGATTTTGTGGTTCAATATATTTAGGGGAAAGAGAATGTAGTGGCAGATGCTTTTATTCGTAGATGACATGAGGTTGCAGCATTGTCCCTTGGGGTGGATTTGAGAGAGAGAATCATTGGGATTCTTTTTTAGGACACCTGGTATCAGGACATTAGAGCCGTGATTGAGACTGGAACACCATTAGAGGGCAGATATTCTAGATATATCCTTGAGGTAGATATTCTTCTTTGACATCTTGAGCATATCTATGTACCTCCATGGATGAACTTCATACTTTGATCATGATTGAGGCCCATCATGCACCTTACTTGGCACATCTTGATATCAAGAAGATGCACGCAGATCTAAGACAAATATATCATTGGGATAGCATGAAATGTGACATTGCTGATTTTGTGTTGAAGTGTTTGGAATGTTAGCAAGTTAAGGCAAAGCATCAGCACCCTACAGGGCTTTTACAACCTAATTTGGTACCAAATTAGGAATGGGACATCATTTCCATGGATTTCATAGTTGGGTTGCCAATTTATGCCATCATAGTCATTAATGACAGATTGACCAAAGTTGCTCATTTTGTTCCTATTCGATCTTCTTATACAAGAGCAGTGGTGGCACAAGTTTTTTTGGAAGATGTGGTGAGGCTACATGGGATTCCTAGGTAAATCATTTCAGATAGAGATCATGTCTTTACTTTAGCATTGTGGACCTCACGTCAACATGCTTTAGGGACCTAGTTGAACTTTAGTTCAGCTTATCACATAGAGAGTGATGGTCAAACCAAGCACGTGAATAGGTTTTGGAGGACATGCTTTGCATATATGTTATGGACCAACAATCATATTGCGAGGACTATGTTTATCTTGTGGAGTTTTCTTATAACAATGGATATCATATATCCATAGGTATGTGTCCCTTCCAATCATTGTATGGTCATTCTTGTTGTACTCCTTTGAGTTGGGATTGGTTAGAGGATAGGGTGTGTATAGGACCAGATATTCTTCGAGAGATGGAGCAATAGGTTGAACAGATTTGTGAGCATTTGGTAGCAGCACAGGATGGGCAGAAGAAGTATGCCTATGCTCACAGAGTGGACCATTATTTTTTTGTTGGAGACCAAGTATTCTTGAGAGTGCATTTGTAAAAGAGTGATCCATTATGCAAAGGGTTCTAAGTTGTGCCTCATTTTGTTGGCCCTTTTTAGATCCTTGAGAGGATAGGACTTGTTGCCTACCATCTTACCTTGCCACCGAACCTATACCACATCCACGATGTCTTTCATAATTTTGATCTTAGACCTTATCATCCTAATGTGACACATGTTCTTGATTGGAACACATTGTAGGTCGAGGACATGCAACTTTCCATGGAGCCCATGCGCATTCTGTAGTGTTGGGGTTTGACCCTTCAGGGTCGTACCGTAGACTAGATAAGGGTCCTATGGGACCCAAATGATGAAACCTCAGCTACATGGTAGGATACAATGAAGATGAGAGAGCTTTACCCATATCTGTTTTAGGCTTCCAAGAGTAAGCCTAGTTTTGGAGGGGAGGATGTAGTAACCCTCCATCGATCAGACTTTTTAGATATTTATTTTAACTATGGTTGAATTTTTTAGTGGATATATGTGGATACACTACATGGTGATGTTTATTCAGATATTATGCTATGTTGGTTTATGCTTTTATTTGAGATTCAGTGAATGTTGTTTACGCATTATTTCCTTATTGATGACTAGATGTTAATTATATTGGATTACTGACCATGAACTACCACATTTATTTTATGCATGAGATGTGATATGTATATGTTATCATGTATGTGTGTTTAGTGTATGGGGTACAAGGAGATTGGTTTCCTTCACTCACTTCGGTGAGACATGGACCATCATGATTCTCCTTCACCAGTGTGTCTACTATGTTTGAATATATGTGTGTGTGTGTGTGTGTGTGTGTGTGTGTGTGTGTGTGTGTGTGTGTGGTTTGGTGATGCAGGAATTATAGGTACAAGGTACTGACTTCACCTAGTTCCACAAGTTTGAGTGTACCTAATTAATCCGATGGAAGTGGAGGAGATAGTCTTAAGGCCCTAAATTCAATCCTAGCCTCGCTCATTACTGTGCATTGTCAATTGCCTGTCAACTTTCCCTAGATGTTGGTATGTGGGCCGTGTCTTTGCTTTGTTTTGTTGAGTTGCATGTTATGCGTTTGTTAATTTAAATTATTCTCTTCTTATGATTTTTAATGAGTAATTAATTATTAATACCTTACGGTAATTAATAATTAATGGATATTGCATTTACAAAACTAAATTTAGATATAAATGATTAAGAGTATTTTCATGGTTTAATAGATTAATCATCTATTTTATTTGGTTAGTTAAAATTGATTGTTAATTTATTAATGAAATTTTTATTATATTTGTTTTCAATTCCTTTTTTAAAAAAGAGGTAAAGTTAATTTTTACTTTTATGTAATCGTAATGTTTAAATTGATTTTTTTTTAGTATGTGAGAAAAAAAAGAAATTCAACTTAAAAAAATTATATGCAAATGTATTGTTTTAAAAAAAAAGGAAATTGATTTTTCATTTTTGATTAAAAAAATAAATTGACCTAAAAAATATATTTTGTGAGGAAAAATTCTATATAATGGGAAATTGTTTCCAGATTATGGATCTTGGCATTTTTAAAGAAAATTTATGGACTCTTTGTTTTAGAGTTGGTTTTTGGTTGGAAGTTTTATTTTTTTGGAGAATCTGGTTTCTTGTGTTGAAGGGATTTGTGGTTGGAAGGATTGGTGTGCTCTCCTCATAAAAAAGATCATCCAAGAAAGCTTACCAGGAAGAATTTTTAACTTCCATTTTAAAATTTTTATTGTTGGAAATCAACTCTCTCTAATTGTTATGTGTTTTGTTTTGAAGAGGTAGTTGATTTAGGAATTTGGTTTTTTTTTTCCTGTTTGTTGAAAATTATTAATTTCTCCATTGTTTTATGGGTAGTTATGCTGCCCAAATTTTCTTGGTTTTGTTAAACCTAGGTGTTGGGCATTTTTATTTTGCAATTTGTTGTTTAGAAAAAAAAGGGGGGAATTTGGAGAGGGAATATTTTATTCTTTGTTTTTTTAATTAAACCCTATTAAAAAAATGTTGCCATTTTGTTGTCATTGATGTCAACCGGTATGTTCCTCAGTATACAAGTTGGGGTTAATTGGTGAGTAAGTATTGGAGACTAGCATGGAATGTCAACCGATGAGTAATGTGTTGGTATTGTGTTGTATCAACTGGTAAACATGTCCACCGGTAAGCTTGCAAGGGACAACCAAAACATAGAGGAACAAGGAATCGGGTCATATGTAGAGTTGTAAGCATGTAACCGGTAAGCCAACAAGGTTGAACAAATGAAGAATGTGCAAGCATCCGGTATGCAAGTTTGATGTTAACCAAAAGGACTCCCACCAGATGAAGATGTTGTCACCGAACGAAGAGAAGACTAACAAAATTTATGCTACCTTAAGACACAAAGGAAGGAAAAAAGGGAAGTTTACAAGGTCATATGTTTGGTTGAGGATGTATCTACTTAACATCAGGAAAGTCATATTAGTGCAATACCGGGAGCAAAGAGAGCAATGTAATGTCAACTAGTTCCCACTAGTTGTTGGCTGATAGGTGACAAAGATCCATTCTCATTGGGAGATTGGCAGATTGAGTGCAACTGTATATCTACTCCTACTAGTTGGTGGCAATGATTAGCTTATCTCACAACATGCATGGATTACATCATAACCCTTTGGGATAAGATGGTTAAAGAAGTTAAAGGTAGGTGGTTGAAGGATTATATTGAATTACCAAAGTGAATCATGAGGAAGCCTCTGGTATATGAAATCAAATATATGAACTAGATCAACAAGAGAAAGCATGATGAGCTACATGGACAGAAAAGGAAGGAAACTAAGTGATGTGGTTTCTACTTTGGCAAAACCAGTTGAGATGATGTCCAGGATAATGTAGAAGAAAGGAAAGGTTTAGCATCTATAGACATGGTTTCAATCTGGGATGTTGATGTCAACTGGGATGTAGATGGAGATTTGTGTTACCATAGTTCGTGACAGTTGAAGATTGTTGGCATGGTGTTCTCATGGGTGTTACTAGTATATAGGCATGAGTATTTTCAACCGGTAAACATATCTACCAATATGCTAGAAGGTTTGCATTGGAGTTTTTTGACGTGTTGTGTCAACCAATAGGTAAAGCAACTAGTAAGAAAACAAAGAAACAAAGTGAAGGACTCTCATCAGATGGAGATGTGCATAGTGACTCACTTTGGGTATGTGTCATGGTTTGGAAAGTTCAGTCTAGGATAACATGACCTAGATGACAAAACAGAGAAGAGCAAGGCATGAAGGTTAACTAGTTATTGTATAAATGATAGGGTAGAATAACCAATAATATAAGGTGATTACCAGTACTAGGTTATTGGTCAATTCTTGAGCTTGCACCGACATAGTGAACTAAGCTGGATGCCGATAGTGATAATACGTGGACTCTAGGAGGTGAATGTATAGTGATTGGTGATTGGTGCATCAGTGAGGTAGTTGTCGACTAAGTCCATATTAATACAAACTACAAAAATCATGGGTTGAGTGCAGAGGATTATGACTCAAAGAAGATCGAACGACACAGATTTGTGATGCAATGATCGATGAAGGACATCTGATTGCATATTTGATTTGGAGAAGGAAACAGTTAGATCATTTATTTTAATTCACAAAAGCAAGGTTGATGTCTTGCTAAAGATAGTAAATGTGTATTGAAATAATAGAATATGGTTGTGTTGTTTGATTTATTGTAGGTCGTCAATCTCAGAGATGATATTTGATTTGATCTAATATAGATTAGGTTGGTAAAGAATACCATAGGGCATGAAGTTTGAATTTTTGTGTTGGTGAGAAAACATGAGTATAAATATGTCTATTGAAGATCTAAGTTTGTGATGAAGGAGGTCTAATGCTATATGGTGGATGCCAGTGAAGAGTGTGAAACAATTTGAGTGTTTAAGTGCTAAACTTTGAAGTTACTGTGTGTGTTGGAGAAAGAACTAGTAAGAGGGGCTTAACTAGTAAGAGGTGTTTAACCGATAAGAAACAAAATAACCAGTAAGATGTCATAGAGTATAATAATCAAGTGAATCAAAAGTGTCTAAATTGATAAGAAGTCAATAGTAGTGAGTGAATGAGGAAAAGAGAGAGAGTGAGAAGATGTTAGGTGAGGTAGATGTTGAGCAGAAGAGGAATCAAGAAGAGTGAACAAAACTGGCAGTGATGAGAAGCAGGCAAATAAAGAAGAGTTGAACTAGCAAGGTGAAGTATATACAGAGGTTACAAAACTCATTTGTAACAAGGTGCTTAATTTGTATTGATTCTATAATTATTGTATTTGACTGAGTTGGTGCTCGGTGCAAGGGTTGGTGCCCATGAATTATTAGGGGTTGGTGCTCCTTTGGGTTGGTGCCCATAAATAATTAGGGGTTAGTGCTCCTTGGGTTGGTGCCCTAAATTTTGTAAAATTATTGTTTCATTGTGAGGCTAGATTGGAGCAGTATACTCCAACAACATTTCTCAGTGAGGTTTTTCCCACTTTGGGTTTTCCTCATATAACCGATGCTGTGTGGCAGGTCTTTGTGTGTGCTTGCTTTTTGATCATTTCCTTTAATTTACTAGTATAGTCCCTTAGTCTTGGAATTGCTTACCTGAACACATTTTTAGGGTTAAATGGCTTAAGTTTGTTGATATCCACTGATTCAACCCCCTCTCAATGGTATCTTGTGTTCTACAATTGGTATCAGAGCCTAGGTTCCCTATTAGATAAGCTTTATCCAGCTTGGGTAGATTCTGGTGTGTGAACATAATGGTTAAATTTGAGTCAATCCCTACTCCATTGTTTGATGGTTTAAACTATTTTGTTTGGAGTTGTATAATGGAAGTCTACCTATCCTCTTTAGGCTATGATGTTTGGATTTCTGTCAAGAATGGATACTCTATCTCTACATGTCCTCCAATTGATTCCAATGCTATGTGAAAGTATGAGTGCAATGTTGAAGCAATGAAGGCTATCCTCGGTGGATTATCTAATATAGTATCTTCAGAAGTCAAGAGATGTAAATCTATAAAGAGTATATGGGATAGATTGAAGAAGCTCTATGGAAATGAACCTAACACAGTAGAATGTGATTGTGTGAGCAAGAAGAGAAATAGAACACATGAATATACAAATGATAAATATAGATCAGTTAGCTACTGCAACAATGATGAAGAGGAAACTCATCTCCTCATGGCTCAAGAGACACAAAGTAAGATGCACACATCAAAAAATGATAACAAAGATCAATCCTACCAGTAAGATGTGTTTGGGAGTGATGAACAAGATGAAAATGAAGCTAAATTTGTTGTTGATCTTGAAGGTAAACTTGTAAGTTCACTCAAGGAAATTCATAGAGTAAGAAAAGAATAAAAAAGATGTGAAAAGGCTACTACTGAAGAACAAGACCAATTGAACAAATGCGTTGAAGAATCTGAGGAATGTATTTTAAAACTAAAAACTCAACTAGAAGATGCCAAGAAGATCAATGAAGAAACAAAATTAGAGCTAGAGGACAAGGATAAAGAGTGTTAGAAGCTAAAAGGTGAATTGGATAATCTCAGGAAAGACCTTCAAAAGTGTCAAGATGAGCTCAAGCTAAGGATCTAGTATGATAGCAACACTTAAGCCTTGGATTAAATGTTGAATAAACAAAAATACTCCAAGGATATTGAAGGAATTGGATGTGATGTTGGTAAATGCTCCACAAGCAAGGATATCTCTAACAAAGAAATTATGTTTGTCTCCTCAACTAAAATTGGTGATAAACACACATTTACAATCAGGAGTGCTCCTAAAAAGAAGATAGATCTAAGTACATCTACTGAAAACATGAAAAAGAAGGTTGTTGCTACAAAAAGGGACAATGGTGATCCAAAAGGGAAAGGAAAGCTGAGAGGAGAAGGCTTCATTAGAAATGAGAACATAAGAAGACACCCTAGAAGAAGACAAAGAGATGATGCTACTCACAAGACAAAAAAAGTGTGGAGACATAAGGGATCAAATGAAAGGTCTACTAAAATTGAATAACTCAAGATCAATCCCCAGAAAAGTACAAATGAAGAAAACAAGCTTGCGAGATCACCACATGTTTGGCAAAATAAATTTGTAAGTTATAAGCCCTCCTTCTTTGGTTATCGTCTTTCAGCAAAGGATGTGTCCATAAAGAAAATGAATGTAAAATGAGGTCTAGAAATAGACAAAGTATCTTTCCTAGGAATAGCAATTTAGTTTGTCAAAGATGTAATGCATATGGGCATAAGATGTTAGAATGTATAAACATTCATAAACCTTCTCCAGGTTATGAAAATAAGAATTCTTCAGTTATTCGAAGAAATGTAAACGTCATATGTTATCAATGTAATGGATTTGGCCATAGAAGTCATGAATGTAGAAAGAAGAAATTTCAGTCATATGGCAGCCTATGTAACAATCATGCTCAATATGTAAGTAGCTATAGAGCATATGAGAATAAAAGACTTGCATGGGACAAAAGGAGAAGTGTTCCTCCAAGATAAAGATATCTATTGATTCTAGTAGTTGGCTACAATAGAATGATCAGGAGAAAGAAGCAAAGGAATATGACCATGGGTAGGCACTGTACATTCAATGCATAGGTGATGTCTCCTAAAGCTTAAAGGAGAAGTAGGACTTTAAGGGGAGCTACATAATGATCCTATTATTCACCCCCAAATTTGAAAAGGACATATGTAAGGATAGGTTGTTACCGATACAAGGGAGAAGTGAGATTGTAGTGTGTGTAGTTAGTGCTTAGGCTACACATGTACATATGTGAGATGGATTACTGCTGCAAGTGTCAATGAATGGTTTAAACTGCAAAATTGTAGCAGTACCATTTGACTCAAGAAGATGGAGGTTAGTGGATAAAGTGTTATGGTGAAAATATTGGTCCGGTATAGGGTTAACTAGAATTCCATATTATGTGAGTCAATGCATTTTGGGATCATTGCAATGACTCATGTGGATTGAACTGATGATATTATGGCTTAAGTGATATTGGTGAAGTTCTGAATGGAAATGTGTTAGTCCGATAATCAATGGAATGTGCATGCATCATAATGATTTAACTGGTTTGGTAGTTGACATGATGTTGATGTGTTTTGGCATTGCGGTCATGCAAGTTTTTGTCACAAGGTTGTGATGTATATCATGGTAGTGGAAGATCATTTGTAGATCATATATGCTCATCTCTATTGGTGCAAGGTGTAGATTGGAGCTCTAGTTTAGGATCTGATAGGCAAAGAAGATCTGAGATCTGTGGTTCAATGGGAGTTCATAGCCATATATATTTTTTCTCTTGGACCATATGTTGAACACAAGGGGAGATCAGGTGTTTGGATTGCAATACCAGCAGGTTTGAGATTTGGAGAAGTTGTCTATTAAATTTGCAAGCTGGCAGAATTTTGGGTAATGAAAAGGAGGAAAGAACTTGTTGTCTGAGCCCTTTTTCATTGGTTCCAAAGAGGGAGATTAGATAGTTTGACTAGTAGCTAAGTAAAATGCACTAGCACCCTCATTCACAAAGGGGGGGAACTCAAAAAACTATCTTGAGCCCTTTTTCATTGTTGTCAATGTTGGTGTTGAAAATAAGCCACACCCAGACCGACGATGAACTAGTCCAAGAGGGGCCAGCAGCTCAGTGGTAGAGCACTCCAACAACGTATGGAAGGTCCTAGGTTCAAGTCCTATCTAGTCCATATCTCAACATGGTATCAGAGCTAGGTCTAGGCTAGAAGCCCCAAGCACATGAGAGGTGTGGCTTAAGGGGGGGTGTTGGTATTGAAAATAAGCCACACCCAGACTGATGATGGGCTGGTCCAAGAGGGGCTAGTAGCTCAGTGGTAGAGCACTCTAGTAGCATATGGAAGGTCCTAGGTTTGAGTCCTAGTTGGTGCATGTCTCAATAGTCCAATGGGGAGAGAGACCTCAGTTATGAATAAAGTAGGTGTTGACATCAATGCCAAAGGAGGATATTGTTGGCATTGTGTTGTCATTGATGTCAACCGGTATGGGATGTCAACCAATATATTCCTTGGTATACAAGTTGGGTTTAACCAATGAGTAAGTATTGGAGACCGACATGGAATGTCAACCAGTGAGTAATGTGTTGGCATTGTGTTTTTGTATCAACCGATAAATATGTCCACTGGTAAGCTTGCAAGGGACAAGCAAAACATAGAGGAACAAGGCATCAGGTCATATGTAGACTGGTAAGCATGTAACCGGTAAGCCAGTAAGGTTGAACTAATGAAGAATGTGCAGGCAACCAGTATGCAAGTTTGATGTCAACCAACAAGACTCCCACCAGATGAAAATGTTGTCACCAAATGAAGAGAAGACTAATAGAATTTGTGCTACCTCAAGATATCAAGGAAGATAAAAGGGAAGTTTACTGGGTCATATGTTTGGTTGAAGATCTGCTTAACATCAAGAAAGCCATATTAGTGCAATACAGGAATCAAAGAGAGTAATGTAATATCAATCGGTTCCCATCAATTATTGGCCAATAGGTGACAAAGATCCATTCTCACTGGGAGATTGGAAGATTGAGTGCAACTATCTATCTACTCCTACTGGTTGGTGGCAATTCTTTGCTTATCTCACAACATGCATGGAATACATCATAAACCTATGGGATAAGATAGTTAAAGAAGTTAAAGGCAAGTGGTTGAGGGCTTATACCGAATGACCAAAGTGAATCATGAGGAAGCCTTTGGTATATGAAACTAAAGATATGAACTAGATCAACAAGAGAAGGTATTATGAGCTACTAGGACAAAAAAAGAAGGAAAAGAAGTGATGCGGTTGCCACTTTGGTAAAACCATTTGAGATGATGTTTGGGCTAATGTATAAGAAAGAAAAGGCTTAGCATCTGTAGAGATGGTTTTGTTATGGGATGTTGATGTCAACAAGGATGTAGATGGACATTGGTGGTACCACAGTTGGTGACAGTGACGATTGTTGGCATGGTGTTCTCATGGGTGTTACCTGTATACAAGCAAGAGTATTGTCATTCGGTAAACATATCTACCAGTATGATAGAAGGTTTGCATTGGAGTTTGTTGATGTGTTTTGTCAACAAATAGGTAAGGAAACCAGTAAGAAAACAAAGAGACAAAGTGAAGGACTCTCATCAGATGGAGATGTGCATAGTGAATCACTCTGGGCATGTGTCATGGTTTAGCAAGTTCGGTCCAGGATAACATGACCTAACCAATAGAATAAAGAAGAGAAGGGCATAAAGGTTAACCCATTATTGTATAACTAGTAGGGCAAAAGAACCAATAATATAAGGTGATTACCAATAGTGAGTTATTGGTTGGTGCCTGAGCCTGAACTGACATAGTGAACTAAGCTAGATGCTGATAGTGATAATGTGTGGAGTCCAGGTGGTGAACATATAGTGATTGGTGATTGGTCCATTGGTGATGTAGGTGTCAACTAAGTCTGCATTAATGTAGACTACGAAAATCATAGGTCAAGTGAAGAGGATTGCAGCTCGAAGAATATTGAATGACACAAAATTGTGATACAATGATCGATGAAGGATGTTTGATTGCCGATCGGATTTCAAGAAGGGAAAAGCTAGATCATTTATTGTGATTGACAAAAGCAGGGTCGGTGTCTTGCTAAAGATAGTAAACATGTATTGGATGAATAAAATATGGCAGTGTTGTTTGATTTATTGCAAGTTGTAAATCTTGGAGATGTTATCCCATTTGATTTGATATGGATTGGGTCAGTGAAGAATACCCTAGGGTGCGAAGTTTGAATATTCATGTTGGCAGGAAAGCATGTGTATAAATATTTAGATTGAAGATCTAACTTTGTGATGAAGGAGGTCTGATGCTAGATGTCGGATGCTAGTGAAGAGTGCAAAATAGTCTAAGCATTTAAGTGTTGAACTTTGAAGTGACTGTGTGTGTTGGAGAAAGAACCAGTAAGAGGGTCTTAACCGATAAGTGGGGTTTAATAGGTAAGAAATAGAGTAACTAGTTAGCTGCCATAGAGTATAACAGTCAAGTGAATTGGCAGTGTTTGAACCATTAAGAAGTCAATAGCAGTTAGTGAATGAGGTAGAGAGAGAGAGAGAGTGAGAAGATGTTAGGCAAGGCAGAGGCTGAGAAAAAGAGGAATCTAGAAGAGTGAATAGAATTGGAAGTGATGAGAAGCATAGAAACAAAGAAGAGTTGAACCGACAGGGTGAAGTGTATACAGAGGTTACAAAACTCTTTTATAACAAGGTGCTTATTTTGTATTGATTTTATAATTCATTGTATTTCATTGAGTTGGTGCTCCTTTGGGTTGGTTCTCCTTGGGTTGGTGCCTTAAACTTTGTAAAACTGTTGTTTCATTGTGAGGCTAGATTGAAGCAGTAGACTCCAGTAGCATTTCTCATTGAAGTTTTTCCCACTTTGAGTTTTCTTCATATAACTAGTGTTGTGTGATGTGTCTTTGTGTGTGCTTTCTCTTTGATCAATTCCTTTATCTCACTGGTATACTCGCTTAATCTTGGAATTGCTTACTGGTACACATTTTTAGGGTTAAATGGCTTAAGGTTGTTGATATCCACAGATTCACCCCCCTCTTAGTGGTATCTTGTGTTCTACAAAAAAATCACTCAGTTTTGCATTTTTTTGTTGTTGTTTTAAAAAAAAGAAGAAATTAAAAATGTTGTTGAGCTTTATTTTTAAATTCACTGGGTTTTTATATAAATTTGCTGGTAAATTTACTGGGTTTGTATTTTTTTTTTGTTGTTTAAAAAAGAGAAAAACAAATAATATAAAAATATATATTTATATTATATAATGAGTGGGGGGGGGATGCCTCGTGGACACCATGAACCCCATGGCAGTGGCGAGTTGTGGCTCTCCCACATGCTATGGGAGACATGGTTGTGGGCAGCCACAACCATGGCCACCCACAGTCACGGGGAGGCCATGGTTGTGGGGGACCACAACTTGGCCCCACAAGCCACCGCCCCCTCTTTGGGGTGCTGCATGGCAGCCAAACAAGAAATTTAAAACTGTTTTTATTTTATTTTAATTTTTTTATTATTATTTAATTAAATATGTATATATATGTATGTGTATGTATATATGTATATATATACATATATACATATATATGTGTATGTATATATATGTATGTATTTGTATATATATATATATGTATATATATATATATGTATGTATATATATACATACACATATATATGTATAAATGTATATACATATATACATATGTGTGTGTGTGTGTATTTGCATATGTACACACACACACACACACACACACACACACACACACACACACACACATATATATATATATATGTTGGGACCACAATGTGTCAGTTCAACAACAAACCAATATAACCAGAGTGCCAAATCAACAATGTAGACCTCCAGAAAGATAAGTGTTGACATCAATGACAAAACCAATGCAACACATGATGAAGTCATCCATAATACCAACAATATGTATATATATTATATATGTATATATGTGTGTATATATATTATATATTTATGTATGTATGTATAGGTATATATATATGTATATGCATATGTATATATATATACATATACATACATATATATATATACATATATATATATGTATATACACATATATACTTATATACATACATATATACTTATATACATACATACATATACATATATATACATATATACATACATATCTATATATAAATATGCATATTTATATATAGATATATGTATATATGTATATATATGTATATGTATGTATGTATATAAGTATATATATATACACATATATGTATGTATATATATATGTATATATATGTATGTATATATATATGTATATATATGTATGTATATGTATATATATGTATATATATATTTATATATATATATATGTATATATACATACATATACATACATATATATACATATATATATGTATGTATATGCATATGTATATATATATATATACATATATATATGTATGTATGTATATGCATATATATATATACATACATACATATTTATATATAATATATATACACACACACACATATATAAATATATACATATATATATAATATATATACATATACATATATACATATATACATATATACATATATATGCATATGTATATGTATATGTATATGTATATGTATATATATATATATACACACATATATATACACATATATATATAATATACATATACATATATATGTGTATATATATATATATATATATGCATATACATATTGTTGGCATTATGGATGACTTCGTCATGTGTTGCATTGGTTTTGTCATTGATGTCAACACTTATCTTTCTAGAGGTTTGCATTGTTGATTTGGCACTCTGGTTATATTGGTTTGTTGTTGAACCGGCACATTGTGGTCCTAGCATGGATATTGGCTTATGCACAGTCATTGGTATATGTTTCATCGACAACTCAGGAAGTTGATGATGACTTGTTATCATCTGGAGATCATTTTTTTATGTCAAAGGCATGGATTGGATGTTTGCATTTGGCATTTGCATATTGGTTTGATTGGGTTCACATATTTGCCCTAACCAGCAAATAGGTCTAGGTTATGGACCGGTACAAGATATAATGTTCCATATCAGTACGACATGATTTGGAAATGATTTATTGATTGGATAATGTGTAAATGTATTGAGACCAACATATTTTATTGCACCAAGGCTTATTTTGTAATTGATTTAAATGTAATATCTTTAGTGAGCCGACCTAATCATGAGGTCTTAGGTTTTGTATAAATAATTGTAAGATCTTATTTGCAAGAGATATGTGTACATGTTGAGATCATTGTGAAGAGAAAAAATAAGCAGATCCTTGTGTGAATCATGTAGATATCAACTAAAGGTTGAAGGAAGGTTGTTAAAGGTCATGAAGGTATTTGGTCTTCATATACAGAGCTTAAACCGGTACTGAATCCAGCATTGAAGATGCTATATTGAAGCAATACATTGATTATTAGATTTGACCATCCAACTATGTAGTTAGTGTGACTCCTATTTTGTGATTGAGCAATGAGCTCTAGGCGGTTGGCCTTTCTGCATGTGCAGACTCCATTATTGTATTCACTTACTATTTGCAGTAGTATCATCTAATTGTGGGTAAGGTTTCCCATCGTGGTTTTTCCCCTTATAGGGTTTCCACATCAAAATATCTATGTCATGTGTTGTGATGTGTTTTGCTTTTTGTTTTATGCATTAAGTTGTACTAGGTATTAATATAACTATTAATCTATTTTACCAGCACTAGGTTTTAAGTTGGAATAATTTATTTTGGGTTGTAATTTATTGACAATTGATTCACTCCCCCCTCTCAGTTGTCCTTCCCAGTTCTTAACACATATATGCATATATATATATATATATATATATGTATATGTATATATGTCTTTTCCTTTGGTCATGTCTTGTGAGTAGACCGTGTTTTGCCAGTTGGTTATACTTTTATGCAAGGGCTTGTAAGATCAAGTGTTTCTTAGTTGTCTTGAACTCCTTTGTGTAAATTAGTTTTGGTACTTTTGCCTTGGAGTTCTTTTGGGAATTTTTGTGTAGTGTCATAAGGAAGAGTGGTTTTTGAGTGGGGGCCACACCCAAAGAGGTTAGCAAGATAACCCCTCAAAATTTGGATAAGTAAGTGATAACCTAACAATATATTAGGGGTTTGGGTAGCTAAAACATTAATTAAGATAATTGTACTCCGCTCATGGTTGAGTGCTAGTACAAACTCAGGATGCAGTGGGAAGGCCTGAAATGGCAAACCAACAACCATGTCCTCACAAAAGGATTGTTTGGGTCTACTTGAGACTTGGATGGGGTCGGGGGTTTGGGAGAGGCTACCAAGATAACCCAAGATGGGGGTAAGGGCCTATGGAGACCTTCCAAGATAACCACTCTAAGATATGTGATGACACTCTTCCCTTATGGTTAGTAGTGTCTAGCCTTGTTGATATCACCTAGAGTTTTGTTGTGGAGTCATGTTTTGTGAGTATATGCTTTATGTGAGATTTTTGATGTCATGTTTATGATGAATAATGATGAACAACTAATACTCTAACTAGTACTGAGAGTGGGGGTAAATTAGTACAGACAAAAACTTGCTTTAATACTTTGACAGTTTAGAACACAGATAATCCAGTTTACTATACCATTGTACTTAACTATAGAAATACCGGTTAACATAAATACTTCAGATAGCTAAACCAATTAAACAAGAGCACTTCAAATAGCATCCAATAATTTTCAAATCTACATAGCTATTTTACCAGTTTTGATCATGCATGAGCTATATTAGTAATATCACAACCATTCACTAATACATTTGGCCTAAAATTTCAATGGAGGTTTCCAATGGAGAAGGTATATTGTGAACAAATTTGATTTTTTTTAAAAAAAATTGCTCACATTCGTCAGAATTTTGATGATAATTCAATATATGTTTTTGACAGAGAAGGAATTGGCAATGACATTTGTGCTTTTTTACAATAAGTGCTCGCATTCGTCGAAATTCCAATGACAATGAGCATTACTTAAAACAAAAAAAAGACGAAGACATTTCAAATCATTTTCGCGGCCTCTTCCCATTCTCATGTTGCCGCCCCAACAACATACTCCCACCCAGAGTAAGCGTGAACCATGAACCATTCTAACCAATTAATGCCATCTCCAAGCATTCTTGGCTCATGGAATTTGTAAAAATGGGAGCAATATCGGCTCATGTAGGAATAGGGTAGGTGTAAAGCTTTGTCAACATCCTCCCACCTAGATAGGCTCTTCGCAGTTCCACCTCTGTCAAACTCCAACATTAGAGGAGAGGTTAGGTCATAATGCCATTAGTTTTTTTTGGGGAATATAGATCATATCTATAGAATTCATTCTGCTCGAGTTCTTCTAGAAATGAATGGTGATCCCGAGCAAAGCAAACCTCTTCTTCCCCAGCTCAAGAATTGGATATGGAGTTTTTCGTAGATTGAAGGCCTAATGGAAAAGGGATAATATGTGAAAATGGGAGCAATGTCGGCTCATGGAATAGGGCATGCTCCTGGGTATGAATCGACATCCTTTTTGGGTATTTTTTTTTTTCAAAAAATACTTCATATGTTTTGTTTTATGCTCCCACATTTTGCAGACATATCTACCAGGGCATTCACAACTACAACATCTAAAAAATATCCCTTAATGTTTTGATTGATGCCCAGACCCTATTCCAAGGTTCCAATCTCAGATGTGTACGAAGAGGGTGCTAGAAATGGTTGTACACCTACCATGTACAACAAATCTACTTTTTGCATATCGTGGCATTGCATGAGATGTCATTTTTGTGAGGAATTTTAGCAGTTTGAATTTCTTGTTCATGTCTTCACAGTATTGAAAGTTTCTAAAGCATTTTAAAAGGTCTATTTTGTGCAATCCCAATGATCATTGTGTTCAACTAAAGACCAATAGGCTTCATTCGCCTTCTTTAATTCAGTCATCAATCACCCATCTATTTTGTACCTGTAGATAGTGATGTTTTTGATTCTCTGTTGGTGTGGGTGCAGGTGTAAATCTCTGTCAACATCCCCCAGCCCGTGCGAAAATGGGGGCTTTGAAATGGCACGATGACTGTTTGACAGATTGCCTCACAGAAATTGGAAGTTTTTGAACAAGGTATGAACATCTATCATAGGATAAATAATAGAGGAATTTTGTTACTCATCCAAAACAAAGCCATGTTAGAGATATGATCTTCAATGCTTTCTCTTAGACAAGAGATAAAATTAAAAAACCACATGATTACTACAATAGATTTATTTTCTTATTAAAAATATAAATAATTACATTAGATATATATTCCACATAAAGAAAAAAAATGATGAAAATCATTTGTCAATTAAATAATGAGATCAACAACTACAAATGGGAAAATAATATCCTAATTATGACTCCCTAATTAGTATAAGATACTATTCCAATATTATACTAAGGATAAATATTCAAAAAGTATAATAATTACACTAATACATATATCAATCTCATGCCTTCCTTAATTTGATATAAGGTCCCTCTATCCAAATATGAAGTCTCAAGGGAGTTTTATGTGTCAATTATTCAAGCTTCTTCTAAATCTATTCCAACCTCTTCTTCCAACACATGTCTTGATGATGGTTCAGGATCTTTAAACTTTGAAAATATGAATGAACACACTCCTCTAGACATGATTTAAATACCACATTTAATTATACATATGGATGCAATGGACATGATTTAGGATGTGTGCAATGAAGTGTGGAGGTTCATGATAAATATACATTACATTTTTCTGAAGAAGATCTAGGTTTCTATCCTCCTCCTTTGTTGGCATCCCCTCCCCCATTGTCTAATATATCTATGACTTTTCCAATAACTTTTAATCACAACAAGAGATAATTTTTTATGAGTTTCTTAAAGCCAACTTTATTACTCTCCCCTTGAAAAATTGAAGAAAAAACCATAAACAAAATTAGGACAATCCTTTTTTCAAGCATCATCAACTATTCCGCTAATGAATGTCATGATTTGGAGATTAAAATTCAAAAACTTATTGTAGTTCTAGTAACATTTAAATAATAGGTGACAATGAGTTATACACTCATCATATCGATCCCTTCTAAATGACATTTATAACCTATTATGTTTTTATCTTGCTATATGACATTGGTAGCTTAATTACCTATTAGGGGCTCATTGTCATTCATGGTACTACGATTTCATGTGCAATCATACTTGGGAGGACACATAATAGCCTAGTTCTTATTGTCTCTACATTATGGAGCAAGAATAATAGTTGTCAATTGTTCCTCTTTTTTAAGGATCCACTTTACCTTTGTTGATTCTTATCTTTTATAACTTGATATCCTTTCTTGCATAGAATTGTCCTGAATCCAAATTCTCTCCTTGCTTGGATGTGTGTGTTCCTTGATTAGGACCTCTTTCATTGTTTTGTAGGCAAATAAACAAAGACATCAACCTATCCTCTCTACTTATACACAAAATGGCTAATTGAAACCACTTCATATACACAAAATGTCTCCTTGCACTGATCGAGCCTCAAAAATGTGACACCCTTGTTCAACAAGGGTTTATACTCTAGAACATGATGCCTATCATTCATGAGCTCAAGGTGGTTTCTTTCATTCTCAATAAAAATATGATCAAAACTTTTAATAGTTTCACCACCATCATAATATCATTTTGCTATTGTTAACATCATACATCCTCATGCTATGCTAGCAATTCATCGAGCTCTTCAATTTATTCACTCTTTATATGTTAGTGACTACCTTTAACTTATGAACCTTCAAATAAATCATCATAATGAACCCTTCACTATCTTGTGTTGAATGAAAATACTTCAACTAGACTTCATTGTATAAGAATTTGGTGTGGATCTTTCATTATTTCCTTGATTTGCCATTTTTTATTGTTCCACCCTACAATTTTGTATTTGAGGTATGTAAAATAGTTTCTCTATAGAGTTTTTTTATCTCTTTGCAAAATTTTGGTTAACTTCATTTAAATTATGTAATGTTTCCATAATATCTCTTTTACAACTATCTCTTCCTTTCTTATAGAAATGAGGCATGTACAAGGATCTTTCTTCCTAGCTTGGAATGCATGTATGTTTATTAAGGGTATCTTCTTGTTATTGAAGGTGCTTATCCTTGATCGCTATCTACCTTAAGATATCAACCTAGAGGTATGTTCACATCTTAAGGGGAGGTATATGAGCTCTCCTTTTTTCTCATGTTAATTCATTTATGTTATATCCTCAAACTAGAAGTGTTGTGGTACATAGCACCCCCTAGGGCATGGTTATTATTTTTTTGAGATTCGTTACTTGGAATAGCATGGATTAATGCTAGTGTGACCATTTTTGTTGTTTACACCTTTGCAAGTGTTGGTTATTATTTTTGTTTGTGTTTTGTGTCACTACAACAACCATTTTGTAGTAGAGTTTTTGGATTTCCTTGTGAACAAATGGTTTTGTTTGTTAATCTTCTCTATCATGAATCACGTGGCATAACACAACTTGCTATCCAATGAAATCCATGATGTAACATGAATCACCCAACATTACACACCTTGTTAGCTAGTAGTATTCACGTTTCTTCTCTTTTCTCTTATCATATGACTAATAGTAAGCATCTCCTTAGTAGACCTAGAAGTCATATCTCTTCCCCCATAATAGAGTGTTCAAGTAGAATTGTTGGGACTAGGAGGTGCGGATCGACCAGATCCTCCACCTGTCGGATGTAGACAAAATGAATTCTTTTTGGATTAGGATGGTACACATAATCTACTATCAAAAGGTTGTCAAAAATTCTTGGGACTAGGAGGTGTTAAATGGCCTACTCTTATGCTTTTCATGCCATCAAAATTTGAGTTTCATTGTCATCATTTACTTTGCCAAATTCTTCACATGTAACTCCTGGATTAATTTCCTACACACAAAATGATGAAAAATAGGTTTGTTGATGGGGGCTTTCCTAGGTCAAACCTCAAGTTGTGAATTAACCTTGAAGTATAATGTTTTCCTTTTGAGGGAAAGGATAGATCTAATCTAAAAATGCTTAAAATTGAACATGATACCTTGATGAATCTTTCTTGAATCCTCATGTAAGGTTTTAGGATGTCATGCAGATTGTTGATCATGAATGTTGTTCTTTAACTTGAATTCTCCTTCAATGTTTGATGAATGCTTGATTTATTGTTCACTTGGAATTGAATTGATTTTATAATTAAGAGATCACTTGAGTTGTAGATAGACCCCTTCAAATGATAGGGTAGGCTTCCTATTATACCTAATATATGTCTTGAAATAATTTTATCTTGATGACATTAAATTAAAGTACTTTCTCTTCTATCTGGTATTGGTGGAGCAGAGGTTGCATTGCATTGACCTAGGATACATATTTCCATAGACACAACACAAGTTAAATGTATCCCAAGTCAATGAAAAGCAACCTCTACTCCAGAGATCACTAGAAAATAGAGAAAGAACTTTAATTTAATGCCATCAGGATGAAAGGCTTTCAAGACAAATAAATGGTATGCAACTGTATCTATTTGGAATGCATTGCCCAAACAGTGCAATCGATCAGTCACCTTTGAAAAGAAAGTGGTATGATGAAATTTTTGGGCATAAAATAGATGAAATGCACTCCGTACTACTACTGCACAATATTTTGGTTCATGATATTTTTAAAATAGTAAAGGAAGGTGTATGGAACAACCAAATTATTATCATTATTAAAAATGAATATTTTAAGATCCTTTTATGATGTGTAACTTGAGAATTATCTATGAAAGGTCCCTAAATGAATACACTTTAAACTGATTTTAGCAATGACTATTGGTTGTCGACAAAATTAATTCTTTTTGGATTAGGATGGTACACAGAATCTACTATGAAAAGGTTGTCAAACATTCTTTGGACTAGAAGGTGTGAAATGGCCTACTCTTTTGCTTTTCATGCCATCAAAATTTGAGTTTCATTGTCATCATTTACTTTGCCAAATTCTTCACATGTAACTCCTGAATTAATTTCCTACACACAAAATGATGAAAAATAGGTTTGTTGATGGGGGCTTTCCTAGGTCAAACCTTGGGTTGTGAGTTAACCTTGAAGTATAATGTTTTCCTTTTGAGGGAAAGAATAGATCTAATCTAAAAATGCTTAAAATTGAACATGATACCCTGATGAATCTTTCTTAAATCCTCACACAAGGTTTTAGGATGTCATGCAGACTATTGATCATGAATGTTGTGCTTTAACTTGAATTCTCCTTCAATGCTTGATGAATGCTTGATTGCTTGTTCACTTGGAATTGAATTGATTTTATAAATAAGAGATCACTTGAATTATTGGTAGACCCCTTCAAATGACATGGTAGGCTTCCTTTTATACCTAATATATGTCTTGAAAGAATTTTATCCTGATGGCATTAAATTAAAGTACTTTCTCTTCTATTTGGTATTGGTGGAGCAGAGGTTGCATTGCATCGACCTAGGATACATATTTTTGCAAATACAATACAAGTTAAATGTATCCTAGGTCGATGCAAAGCAACCTCTACTCCAGAGATCACCAGAAAATAGAGAAAGAACTCTAATTTAATGCCATCAGGATAAAAGGCTTTCAAGACAGATAAATGGTATGCAACTATATCTATTTGGAATGCATTACCCAAACATCGCAATCGATCAGTCACCTTTGAAAAGAAAGTGGTATGATGAAATATTTGGGCATAAAATAGATGAAATGCACTCCATACTAGTGCTGCACAATATTTTTGTCGATGATATTTTTCAAATAGTAAAGGAAGGTGTATGGAACAACCAAATGCTTATCATTATAAACAATGAATATTTTAAGATCCTTTTATGATGTGTAACTTGAGAATATTTTATGAAAGGTCCCTAAATGAATACACTTTAAACTGATTTTAGTAATGACTATTAGTTGTAGACAAAATGAATGCTTTTTGGATTAGGATGGTACACAAAATCTACTATCAAAAGGTTGTCAAAAATTCTTGGGACTAGGAGGTGTGAACTAGCCTACTCTTCTGCTTTTCATGCCATCAAAATTTGAGTTTGATTGTCATCATTTACTTTGCCAAATTCTTCACACGTAACTCCTGAATCAATTTCCTACACACAAAATGATGAAAATAGGTTTGTTGATGGGGGCTTTCCTAGGTAAAATAGGTTTGAATATACCTTGAAGTGTGTAATATGGAAGGTTTGTATTCTTAATCTCCTACCCATTTCTTAATTTAAAAGATGATATCTTTATTAAATATCTCCTCTATTTTTGGAGGTAGACATCTTTAGGAAAAGATCTCTTCCTCCCTCTTTAAAATGATCCCTTCAGATCTAATCTAAAAATGCTTAAAATTGAACATGATACCTTGATGAATCTTTCTTGAATCCTCACACAAGGTTTTAGGATGTCATGCAGACTGTTGATCATGAATGTTGTTCTTTAACTTGAATTCTCCTTCAATGCTTGATGAATGCTTGATTGCTTGTTCACTTGGAATTGAATTGATTTAATAATTAAGAGATCACCTGAATTGTAGGTAGACCCCTTCAAATGACAGGGTGGGCTTCCTTTTATACCTAATCATACATAAAGTGTTTGAATTTTTTCTCACACATGAGGCAAGAAATGAGGGGCCATATTTTGGGTCCCAGTCACAAGTACCAAGGCACCTAAGGCATCCTAGTCTTGTCAATTTAGGATGTGACATGCTAAAGTGGGCATCAATGTGTCAAGATCAAATGGACCTTAAGTGATTGTCTCCCTTGCATATGATTTGTTTTGGTGATAAACTTCACTATTCTACTCACAAGAATTTTATTAAGTCTCAAATATAGGGATCATAACCTATTAATGATGTAGTGAAAGTCCTTCATGAAGGACTTCTAGAAGTATTTTTGGATGAGTCTTTGTCAAGTGCAGAGAAAAAACAATTGATGATTAATGGATTTAAGGAACATTCTTTCAAATTGAAAGCCAAAGTTTTGAAGGATGTAGAGAAGAAGGTGGAAGAGAAAAGACTAGAAGTTTTGGTGATTAGATGTGCAACAAAACATATCCAAGTACAATAAAGCATAATTTGTTTTTTAGAAAAGTGTAAAGGATGTAGTGGCGACATACATGTTTTAAAGGCAATGGCCTAAATATACTAAGGATATTAAGGGTCACATAGATATTTTAGCATCACAAATTGTACAACCATCCAATACTATAGACATGAAGAATGATGCAGAAGGAAACATAAGGCTTAAATACAAAACTTGTACATGCAACTAAATCCATTAACTAATCAAAAGAACAAAATTAAGAAACGGTTCGATCATCTAAGAGATGTTGTAGACTTGCAACTCAACAGCTACTTAGTTTTTGCGGGTAAGAATTTTTTTTTGTTTTGGTTATGGTTGTGGTGTTTGTAGGGAGACATTTACAAATTTATATCTATTTTCACTATTTAATGGTTTATGGGTTTGTAATGGTAATTTAATGTTCTTTCATATTTTTGTATATATTCTTTATAATAGCCTATTATAGTGATTTGTTCTATTATGGATAATGGTGTGGATCAGATGGCTTTGTCGTCAGTGCATGAAAGCATTGCATGAGTTCTACTTTTAAAAGTTACATGAAATATTTTTAATTTATTTGATTCAGTGTTATTTGAAAAAAAGTTTATCAATGATGTTTCCTTTCTCCAAGAATTGGATCTAGGATATTTTTGTTAGATAATATGTAACATCCAATGACTAAATATTTTCTTTAAAAATGCTTATTTTATTTAATTATCATCTAAGCATGAATTAAAATTTATATCTATGTGAAAGTAGAAGATACAAGCTGAAGACTCATGTGCAAGTAAATTTTGTAAAAGAAAGCAAGCATGCATTATCTTGAATGACATGGAAACAAGCTCATCAGCTGCCTAGAAGAGAGCAATTGGAGAAAAGAAGAGGAAAGTGTTTAAGGGTGATAAATACATAGAGAGTATGCAATACAAACAAACAATGTCTCGAGTGTGTGATGTGATGTCTCTAATTTATGTTCGGAGGGACTAACTAGTTTTGGAATTCCTGGGAAACCTATTGGGCCACGCTTGGAGGAAATCAATGTGTTCATGCAAGGGCCACCTTTTTTCTATTATGAGAATGATGCTTTTGCACCGAAGGATATTTCGAAGACAATATCTAAAAATTTCTATAGTGTGGAACCAAATTTGGTGGATTCAAAGTACTTTTTGGCTTCCAGAAGACCAAGAGGTTATGTACACAATCTCATAATAGATGGGTGATTCAAAGCATTACCTCTCCCCCCATGAATATTTAGGAAGGACTTTCTCAAACAAAGGACTACTCGCCTCCAAGGGATCAAATAAAAAAATTGAATTGCTAGACTATAGACGATGTGGTGGTGTCCTTCATGAAGAACTCTGCACTATAATTGAAAATTCACAAGGGAAACTACTAGATAGTGAACAAAAATACATTCTTGAAAAGTGCAAAGAATGGAGCTTGGTTTGGGTGGGGCCAGATTAGGTGGCTCCTCTAGAGGTTGACAAGATAGAAATAATATTAGGATTTGAAAAAGATCACACTCATGGAGCTTCATGTGCGACTGATCGATTGTGCTATTTGGGTAATGCATTCCAAATAGATACAGTTGCATACCATTTATCTTTCTTGATTAAAGCCTTTTATCCCAATGGTATTAAATTAAAGTACTTTCTCTTCTATCTTGTATTGGTGGAGTAGAGGTTGCATTTCATCGACCTAGGATACATATTTTCATAGATACAACACAAGTTAAATGTATCATAGGTTGATGCAAAGGAACATCTGCTCTAGAGATCACTAGAAAATAGAGAAAGAACTTTAATTTAATGCCAATAGGATAAAAGGCTTTAATCAAGATAGATAAATGGTATGCAATTGTATCTATTTGGAATGCATTACCCAAATAATGCAATCAATCAGTCGCACATGAAGTTCCACGAGTGTGATCTTTTTCAAATCCTAATATGATTTCTATCTCGTCAACCTCTAGAGGAGCCACCTAACCTGGCCCCACCCAAACCAAGATCCATTCTTCCCACTTTTCGAGAATGTATTTCTATTCACTATCTTGCAGTTTCCCTCATGAATTTTCAATTATAGTGTAGAGTTCTTCATGAAGGACACCACCACATCGTCTAGAGTCTATGCTTCAATTTTTTTCTTTGATCCCATGGAGGCCAATAGTCCTTTGTTTGAGGAAGTGCTTCCTGAATAGTCATGAGGGGGAGAGGTAATGCTTGAAATTGCCCTTCTATTGGGAGATTGTGTATACAACCTCTTGGTCTTCTAGAAGCTAAAAAGTACTTTGAGTCTACCAACTCTGGTTCCACACTATAGAAATGTTTGGATATTTCCTTCCAAATATCCTTTGGTGCAAAAGCATCATTCTCATAATAGAAAAAAGGTGGTCCTTGCATGAACACATTGATTTTCTCCAAGCATGACCCAATAAGTTTCCTAGGAACTCCAAAACTAGTTAGTTTCTCCATGAATAAATTAGAGATGTCACATCACACACTCCAAACATTGTTTGTTTGTATTGCATACTCTCTATGTATTTATCACCCTTTAAGACTTGCCTCTGGTTTTCTCCAATTGATCCCTTCTAGGCAACTAATGAGCTTGTTTCCATGTCATTCAAGATAATGCTTGCTTGCTTTCTTTTACAAAATTTACGTGTGTGCGAGTCTTCAGCTTGTATCTTCTAATTCCGCATAGATATAAACTATAATTCAGACTCAGATGATAATTAAATAAAATAAGCATTTGTAAAGAAAAGATTTAGTCATTGGATGTTACATATTATCTGACGGAAAGATCCTAGACAATTCTTGGAGAAAGGAAACATCATTGATAATCTTTTTTTGCAAATAACACTGAATCAAATAAATAAAAAATGTTTTATTCAATTTTTAAAAGTAGAACTCATTCAATGCTTTCATGCATCGACAGTAAAGTCGTCTGACCCACATCATCTGATACCGTCAGAATTTTGATGAAAACTAAAGAAAAATCTGACAAGGATGTTGTGTATCCAACGTCACTTCCTTGTCGGACAGTCGTCGAGGAGCAAACATAGCATCCGTTGGAATTCCAACCATAATCCATTGAATTTTTTGGCTGGGGGAGCAAATATAGCCGCATTGGAAGAGTTCCTAACATCATCAAATGTCCGATGCAAATGGCATTGTCAGGAAGACCGATTATGAGTTTTCGACAGTTAAATTGGTCGGAAGTCTAACGTGGTGTCGTCGGACTTCTAACAATTAGCCATTGGAAATTAGGCCCAAATGTAGTATTGATTAGCTCTACATGCATACACAACTAAAGAAAAACTTCTCAATCATCACATGAAAAATACACAACCCAAGACATAGATTTTTCACGTGGAAACCCAAATGGGAAAAACCATGGTGAGGATGAATACCCACAAGCTTGTTTTTGAACTCTTTTGAAGTCCACTCTTTTAGGAGCCTAGTCTGATTAAAGACTTTACAATAAGGTTCTGTTAGGAACCGATCCTGTTAGGGATCACCCAATTAAGGGATGGCTATAAACCCTGTTAAAGGTTACCTCACTAGAGGATTTGGAAAACTCAATGAACTTGAGTCACCTGGTTAGAGGATTTGCAACAAGCCTGTTAAAGCTACTTGGTCAAGGGATTTTTCTTGTATTGAGATGGTTAGAAGTCAATAGGTAAATCTTTGATCTGATAACAACACTACTTACTAAGGTAGATCCTTTTCAGTTACTCTCCTCTGCAATCACACTCTACATATTCCACACCCTGGTTTGGCAAGTATCTCAACATGCAAACACAAAAAAAATTTTTGCCAACAACTTACAATAACAAACATCATCGACCTTATAGACAACAATTAGGTCGGTAGCATAAACCCTAAACCCTAAGCATTTTAGGTTTACAATTACAAGCAGTCCAATTGTGACTGTCCAAACATATTTTATAGAGTATAATGATCTAAAATAGATCTCAAGTCATTCTACATCGTCTGATCTTAACCGCTTCTGGAAAATAGTAACCCATCACGCGCTTTTCTCATACATCTAAGAAAAATGCACATTCCCAAGGTAGACATTTAATGCATTTGATCTTCACACACAAGATACTCAAAGAGATTCTTCACATGTACATAGCTAACGTGGAACCTCGATCTCATCCTTATCTCTTAACTAACTCATCACAGAATGTCATCGGTTGCACTGCACAAGTTAGATCGCCAAACTGGAAACCCTTGAGCTAGACTGAGATTACAAACCACTAGTTATACTGAACCCTAACACTGGCTCACACCATCCCAGTTGACTATAGCTGCTTCCAATCTTCACACTGGTTCATACCAGTTCACTTATTGAAATCAATGACAACTAACACTATCACCGCTTCATCATATGCCAACAATCTCCCCCTTTGGCATTGATGGCAATACTCAGTGCATCATTTCTCAATAAAATATATATGGGTTGACACTATACCTGTGCAAATAAAAATACCACCACCACCTGAACTGGTCAGTGTGTACATGCTTAATATCTTCTCCCCAAATAATATATCTTCTCCCCCTTTGACAACAATGCCAAAGTGGAGGCATAAGCTTCCAAGCTCCACTATGCTGCTCCTCCTATGGAATAGCATACTTCAACACATCAATCCTCTAAGATTTATCACTATAGTACCTGACTGATGTGGAGCACACATCTTTAATGTATTTCATGAAGGGGCAAAACCCCTAATTCACCTCTCAAATAGGTAAATGTAGTCTTCAGTAAGGGGTTAGTGAATATGTCTGCTAGCTGCTCCTTACTAGAAACATGTTCTAATACAACTTCTTTATTCTAAACCTTTTCTCTCAAGAAATGATACTTGAGCTCATTATGCTTGGTCCTAGCATGCAATACCAAATTTTTGGAAATATTTATTGCACTAGTATTATCACAGAAAATACTCACCGGTTCATATAATCACTTTGAAGCCATCCAGTACATGGTTCATCTAGATTGCCTAAGTGTAGTTCATAAATGTTGCCACATACTCTACTTCAACTATAGACTGGGAAATACAACTCTGCTTCTTGCTCGTCCATGAGACTAGTCTTCCACCAAGGAAGAAATGCTCCACTGGTAATTTTATTTCGATCATCCATATTACCTACCCAATCTGCATTAGTAAACACTTTGAGATCAAAGTCACCATTGTATGGATACCATAATCCATAATCAACTATCCCTTTCAGATATCTAAGAATCCTCTTTACCCCTACCAAGTGGGATTCTCTTGGACTCTTCTGAAAATGAGCCACTATACCCACTACATCAGCAATATCTAGTCTATTGTGCACCACATAGTCCAGCTTATCGATCATCAACTGATACTCCTTCTCATCCACCAATGTTGTATTATCCTCCTTTGTCAGTTTGTAGTTGATCACCATCAGTGTTCCAACCGGTTTGCTCTCCTCCATACCAAAGGTCTTCAATAACTCTTTGATATACTTGGACTAGGTAATGGAGATACCCTCTTTCATTTGTTGAATTTGTAGACCAATGAATATTTCTATCTCTCCAATCAGAGATATTTCAAACTCTTTCTTCATTTCATCTATGAATGCATAACTCATTTCATCATCTCCTTCAAAGATTATGTCATCTACAAATACTTAACAAATCATAATCTGATCACCTTCAAATTTCAAGTAGATTTTGTTGTCCTCACTTGTTCTTTGAAATCCTATCTTCACAAGATGAGAGTGTAATCATTCATACCATGCCCTTGGTGCTTGTTTTAATCCATACAGGGCCTTGTGTAATCTACACACCATGTCACTATCTTTTGACAAAGCAAACCCATCTGGTTGCTCAAAATACACTTCTTCTTCTAGGATTCCATTCAAGAATGTAGACTTCACATTCATCTGGTATACCTTGAATCCCTTGAATTCTACAAATGCAAGTAGCATTCAGACACCTTCCAGTCTAGCCATTGGGGCAAAGGTTTCTCCATAGCCTTCTCCTTTTTCCTGAGCATATCCTTTGCATACAAGTCTTTCCTTGTTTCTTACCACTATGCCTTCTTTATTTAGCTTATTCCTTGAAGACCCATTTGGTACCTATGACATTCTTATGTTTCGGTTTGGGTACCAAGGACCATGTTGCATTCTTCTCTATCTGGTCCAGCTCCTCTTCCATTGCCTTTATCCAGTCTTCATTGGTAAGTGCCTCTTTAGTGGTCTTAGGCTCAAATTCTGAAATCATGCAGGAGTTTTCTTTCACCTTTCTCCTTGTGAGTATCCCTACATCTTTGTCTCCAATGATTTGCATCAGATCATGATACAGTTTACATACCTAGGAATGACCCTAGCTGGTTCCACTTGCTTTTCCTCTTCTTCTTCCACTTAATCTTCTTCTTCTCCTACTACAAGTAGTGTTTGTCACTTGTTTTTTTCTTAACCATTTCCCAGAAGGCTAAACTCAGTCCATCTTCTATTTTATTGGTGTTGGTTTCCTCAGGCTTCTCAGGGGATTCATCAACCCTGACATTGATACTCTCAACAATTTTCCAAGTCCTGTTGTTGTAGCATTTGAGAGATTTTCTTTTAGTGGAATATGCAATAAATATTCCTTCATCACATTTAGCATCAAACTTGTTCAGATGCTCACCTCTCCTAATATAGCACTTACTGCCAAACACTTTAAAATAACTCACATTAGGAGTTCTCCCATTACAGTACTAATAGGGGGTTTTGTCTTTACCTTTCTTGATGAGTACCCAGTTCATAGTATAGACTACAGTGCTCACCACTTCTCTCCAAAATGTGTGAGCTACATTTCCTTGGATCAACATAGTTCTTGTATCTTCAACTACAGTCCTATTATTCCTTTTTGCTATGGCATTTTGCTATGGTGTCCTCGGGGTAGACAATTGCCTCTTGATGTCATTCTTTTCACAGTACTTGTTGAATTCATCAAAAGTGAATTGACCTCCCTAATTGGTTCTTAGGCATTTTATTCTTCTGTCACTTTCCTTCTCCACCAATGCTCTAAAGGCTTTCAACTTTCCAAATGCCTCAGACTTGTCTTTCAAGAATATGATCAACATCATTCTTGAGTAGTCATCAGTAAGAATCATGAAATAATGATCTCCCTAAATGCTTCTTATTTTCATCAGACCACAAAGATCTATGTGCACTAGATAAAGTAAGTTCTCTGCTGAAAAAGACTTACCTTTGAATGTTGAGGAAGACATCTTCCCAAGCTAACATTCTCTGCATAAATCATTCTCCAATTTGTTCAGCAAAGGTAATCCTCTTACTACCTTGATCTTACTAGCTTTTACAATATTATCAAAATTCCTATGACAGAGTCTTCTATGCCATATCCAACTATCATCAAATTTCACCATCAAGCACTGACTAATCTTGGCATTCAGCTGAAATAGGTTTCCTTTGGTCTGCTTACTAGTGGCAATAAGTTCACCACTCTTTTCGATTATTTTGTAGACCCCACCTCTGAACTCTAGAATAAGTCCTTTGTCATATAGCTGAGCAACACTCAAAAGGTTGTGCTTAAGGCCTTCTACCCACTAGACATCATCCACACTTTTCTTTCCATTCAGTGAGATGGATCCTTTTCCTTTCACCATGCAAGGTACATCATTACCAAATCGGACAACACCTCCATCATATTCTTCCAAAGTGAAAAACTTTCTCCGATCACCAGTCATGTGGTGAGAACACCCGCTATCAATGATCCACTCATTATAGTTGTCAATGCAAGAGACAAGGGCTCTTTGATTAGACACCTCTTCCTTTACAACTACAAACACTATGTCCTCATTCTCTTCATCCCTAGATTCTTCATCGGTAACACCTTCATCCACTGCAACAAGACAATTTCTCCTACCTCCTCCTTTATACTTTATAAACCTTTTTGGTTTATCCTTATTGTCATTGTTAAGACAATTAACAACTATATGTCCTATCTTACTGTAGGAAAAACATTTTAGAGGAAGCTTACCTCTATATTTTACGTTGCCTTTTGGAAGTCTCTTGGAAAGAAGAGCTTCAAACTCCATCAGAATCTCCTCATCATCCATATCTCTGCTTGGTCTGGATTCATAACTGGTGTTGACCTCTTTTCCTTTTCTGGTTGGTGCAGAGGAAATAGACACTCTAAAGGCTAACTTTGTCTTCTAAACACTACCATCATAGCTATTTAATTCATATGTAGTCAAATTTCCAATAATAGAGTCTAAAGATACCTTTGTTTTATTGATAGACCTTAGCTCTTGAATAGCAGCAACCCTGATTGCATAGACTGGTAACAATGATCTCAGATCTTTACTGACAACAGTGGCATCATCAATTGTTCCACTAGTGCTCTTGATATCTCTAACCATAGTCTTGATCCTTATGCCATATTGCTGAACGGTCTCTCCTTCAACCATCCTCATGTCTTCAAATTTTCCTCTGAGGCTTTCTTCCTTAGCCTTCTTGACATGCTCATCACCACCATAAATGGTTTCTAGTGTGTCCCATACATCCTTAGGATTTTCCTTATCTTGCACATCAATGAACTCAATATCGGACAAGTTGCTAATAAGGGCTTCCATGAGTTGCCCATTTTCTTGAATCTCTCTTTTCTAATCATCAGTTAGAGTGCCAGTGGGGATTACATAGACATTTTCAACATAGCTCCAGTATTGAGCACCCAAACTCTTGATATAAATCTTCATTTTGTCCTTCAATATTTTGAAGTTATCCCTATTGAACTTAAGACCTTCCCTCTTCATCATTAAAGTAGGATCTTTTGCCTCAAGCCGTTAAGCTTATATCATCAAGGACCTAGAGTTGCTCTAATACCAATTCATGAATAATGATGAACAACTAATACTCTAACTGGTACTGAGTGGGGGGGGTGAATCAGTACAGATAAAAACTTGCTTTAATACTTTGATAATTTAAAACATAGATAATCTAGTTTACTATACCATTGTACTTAACTATAGCAATACCGATTAATAGAAATACTTCAGACAACTAAATCGGTTAAACAAGAGTACTTCAAATAGCATCCAACAATTTTCAAACCTAGATAGCTATTTTACCATTTTGATCATGCATGAGTTGTATTAGTAATATCACAACAATTAGCTCTACATGCATATACAACTGAACAAAAACTTCTCAATCATCACATGAAAAATACACAACCCATGACACATAGATTTTTCACATGGAAACCCAAATGGGAAAAACCACGGCTGGGATGAATACCCACAAGCTTGTTTGTGAACTCTTTTGAAGTCCGCTCTATTAGGAACCTTGTCTAATTAAAGACTTTACAATAAAGGTTCTGTTAGGAATCGATCCTGTTAGGGATCACCTAGTTAAGGAATGGCTATAAACCCTATTAAAGGTTACCTCACTAGAGGATTTAGAGAACTCAATCAACTTGAGTCACCTAGTTAGAGGATTTTCAACAAGCCTGTTAAAGCTACCTAGTCAAGGGATTTTCCTTCTGTTAAGATGGTTAGAAGTCAACAGGTAAAGCTCTGATCTGATAAGAACACTACTTGCTAAGGTAGATCCTTTTTAGTTCCTCTCCTCCATAATCACACTATGTAGATTCCACACCTTGGTTTAGCAAGTATCTCAACATGCGGACACAAATACAAATTTTGCCAACAAATTACAATAACAAGCATCATCAACCTTATAGACAATAATTAGGTCGGTAGCATAAATCCTAATCCCTAATAATTTTGGGTTTACAATTACAAGGGGTCCAATCCTGACCATCCAAAGATATTGTATAGAGTACAATAATCTAAAAAAAATCTCAAGTCATTCTACATCGTTCGATCTTCACTGCTTTTGGAAAATAGTAACCCATCACACACTTTTCTCATACCTCTAAGAAAAATGCACATTCTTGAGGTAGACATTCAATGCATTCGATCTTCACCTGCAAGATCCTCAGAGAGATTCTTCACATGCACATAGCTAGTGTGGCACCTTGATCTCATCCTTATCTCTTAACTAACTCATCACAAAATGTCATCAGTTGCACCGTACAAGTCAAATCACCAAACTAGAAACCCTCGAGCTGAACTGAGATTACAAATCGGTAGTTACACTAAACCTGGACACTGGTTCACACCATCCTAGTTAACTATAGCCGCTTCTAGTCTTCACACTAGCTCATACCAGTTTACTTATTGACATCAATGACAACATACACTATCACCACTTCATCATATGCCAATAGTTTAGACCATGTGTGCATACCTTGTAGGTTTCTAGTGGGTCTTATTTCTATCTCCTAGCATGGTAGGGTGGTAGTGACACTTTCCATTGAGTGTGTTTGATCCTTCTTGCAGGAGTTGGCTTCATAGGTGTTCCAGTTGCTCTTTTCAATTCGAGCATCTTGTATTTCCATTTGTACCCTATTTATCATCTTGGATCATTCTTTGTGTATCTTGGACCTTATATGGTTAGTTGTATTATTTGTTATGTATGCCTTATGGAAAGATGTAATTTTAATATAAACATAATGTGTTCTTATGAGACTTAGTGGTTATGTGCAATGTATTATTATTTCAATCTTCAAATGTAAAAGAAATTTAGTGATGAGAATTAGATGGTTAAATGTATATCTCTTATTAGTATCACTGATGTAATGTAATGGAAAGAATCCTCATGAATGGAACATAGACATGTTAATGATATTGTAATACCCTAAAAATGGTCATGTAAACCATGAGCCTCTAGTCTCAACAACATCACCAAGGTCCTAACCAAAGGCAATTAAATAAATCTTGAGCACAGAATTAATTCTAAAATCATCAAATGTCACATGGAAAAATTAATCAATCAATATTAATTAAATATTTAATTAATTAATTAAATCATTCCAAGTAAATCATTTTAAACAATTATCTTATTTATTTTAATTAAATATCTTATGCATATTTAATTAAATAAATCAATTTGCCATTAAATCATCAAAAAGAGGACTTAATTTAATTAAATAAATCAATTTGCCACAAATCTTCAAAAATGGAATTAATTGACAAAAAAGAATTAAAAATTGAGAAAAGAAATCAATTGGAGATAATCTTAAAAATACAAATTAAAAATCGATAGATAATCTCAAAGAAAGCAATTAAAACAATTAAATCTTAAAATTGAATGAAATAGATAATAAACCAGTTTTTTCCTGATTTTATCTTAATTTTAGTTCAATTTCCTTTAAATCAGTTTTTTCTTGATTTAATCTTAATTTTAGTTCAATTTCCTTTAAAACTGAGAAAAGCATCCAATCACATCAATTCACTTGGATTGTGCTTCCTCTTGGAAAATCTTGATCGCTCATCATCATTTGATCTCAACTATTGGTTTCTTTTTCAATTTTTTATAAATTCAAGCTCTCATCTCTCATTCAAAAATCCTGGAGAATATATTGTTATTATGTCATTTTTGCTCTTGGTTCATTGAGAATATTGCATACATATTTAGATCATTTATCTCATTTATTGCTTAAATTATGTTAGATTAATCATGCATATCTAGATTAATCTTGCATCTATTTAGCTTGAATTCATGCTCATATAGATTAAATCCTTCATTTAGGTGTTGTCTAGTCACTGGATAGCTTAGCAATCTGAGAGCAATCTAAACTCGCATCTACTAGAAGGCAATGGAGTGATTTGTTATGGTTTAATTATTCAGTTTTATATCTGTCTAACCATGCATGTAATGACTTAATTGAAGTGTTGTGTATTGCAGATACAGATCCAGGTCCACTTTTCACACACACATCTTTGGTGCCCATCGTGGGGCAGAAAACTACTTTTTTGGCCTTAGAATCATTCTTTTTATCTTGTAGCTTTCGTCCGTAGAGTCTCTGTGAAATATCGTATGAGTAGTTTCACTACATTGTACGACATTATATTGAAGCCTGTAGTTTATCATACGACATAATATTATATCCTATAAATTATCATATGAATCATAATATGGACTCGTACGACACTACTTCTATTATCTTTTGTCATTCTTTATTGATTTCTGACTGATATGATAAAAGTTTTCAGTCGTTCCATTTTATGAGAATTGTTGTACAATTCTGTTCTATGTTAGATTAAAAGTAAGTTTCACTTTTCAGGATTTTTCTTGAATTAAATTTTGATTATGCTGATGCTAAACCCTGAATTGTCTTTTGTCTGCCTCATATTTTCATAGCCTGACCAGTTTCTTGTAGGACTCTTGTCAAAGAATTTATCAATCAAACATACGCTTGTCAAAGAATAAAAACAACATGACTACTGATGCATTGTTTTTGCAGGTTGCCTAAAGAGAAATCAATCAAACATCATGTATTCTTTAATTTTTTAGGCACCTAACTTGCTATATAGGTAATGAACAAATATGTCTTTTGTGTTTTTTTGTAAAATTTCAAGAGATAGTAGAGTATGCTCTTGTCTTTCTAAGACAATCAGAAATCCAGACCCTTGAGGCTTTTTCTTTGTTTGAGATTTGTACATCTTTAGCAAGCCTACCCTCCCGAGGGGTTGAAAAACTCTTAAAGTTGTTACGACCGATGTGAGGGGAATGACCTAAGTGGGAATGGCTAAACACCAAGTACTCCAACCCACTATAAAATAAACATGATTTGATGAAAATAAAGTCAAAGACATTGCTCAAGAATAGCTCTCCTTAGTACCTTTGGGTATATTGAACCTTGGTTTTCAAGGCTAGGAGACCACTTAACTTGTAGGTCCCGGAGACAATTGAGAGGGGGGGTGAATCAGTTGTCAAATAAATTCAAACCAAAATCTTATTAACCAACTTAATGCTTAATATCACTAAGACAGTTAAGTATGTCGGTAAACAATGTTAACAAAAAATTGCTATACTAGTAAGAATTAATACATGAAACATAAGCACAAAGTCATTGACAACACATGACACCAATATTTGTACGTGGAAACCCTGTAAGGGGAAAAACCATGGTGGGAAACCTTACCCACAATCAGATGATACTACTGCAGATAGTAAGTTTACAAAGAGGGGTCTGCACATGCAGAAAAGCCAATAGCCTAGAGATCACTGCTCAATCACAAATGGGAGTCACACTAACTATAGTTGGATGGTTAAATCCAATAAGAATGTACTGCACAAAATAACATCTTCATATGTTGGATTCAGTACTGGTGTAGTGCTGATATGCTTGTTCAAAAACCTAACTTCACCTTCAAATGATGTCTTCGTGTATATTCCTGCTTGATCTCGCATATACCTTCACACAATTCTTTTTCGTATTCCACATTTGATATTACAAATAAGATCTTACATTTATACCATACCCTAAGACCAATTTTAGTAGGTCGGCTCTATAAGATATTATAATAAAAACATTTTACAAATAATACAATATTCGATGCAATAACTGATTGAACATGTCAACTTGATGCATTTACAACAACAATAAATCATCTTCATAGCGTGCCATGCTGATTTGGAAAAGATAAGCCTGTTGGTGTAACCCTAGATAACCTGGACCTATTTGCCGGTAAAAGCAAATATGCAAATAAGAATATACCAATGATTATTACTTCAAAATAAAGTGTCCACATGATGTCTTCGACATTACCAAGTGTCTTCCATGTCATTGCAGGTACCGGTGATCATTATATCCTGCCGGTTAACCATATACCGGTAACTATTTGCATAGTTTACTGTTTGCCGATGAATGTTGTTGGATGTCCAAAGTAGGTGTATTTAGCAAGTGTTGACATCAATGACAAAACCATACCAAAATACCAACAATCTCCCCCTTTGGCATTGATAGCAACACAAGATGGAAAATCCATCAAAGTGCCAAAACAAAAATGCTAAGTACAAAAATCAACAATCTCCATTTGTTCCCCTAGGAGTAATATGTGTTTATACCAAACTCTCATACCAATCTCACCTCAAAAAGATAATGATTTTTTCATACATCTCTCCCTAATGTTTTTCCATATATCTCTCCCCAATGTTTTTCCATATATCTCTCCCCCTTTGACATCAAATGCCAAAGTCACAAAAGGTCAAGTTTATACAAAATACCAACCAATTCAATATACCAACTACTCCCCCTGAGAAGTAGCTTCCTCATCAAATATTGGAATAAAAGATTTGTCTATTTAATTTTGTCGATTGATGACAATCATCAATTGTCTAAGTCTCTACTGGCGGAGGTAAGACTTTGAGCTGATCTCTGAGATACTCAAAAGTTTCCTTAGGCAAAGGTTTTGTGAAAATATCTGCAAGCTATTCTTTAGTATTCACATAAACCAGTTTTATCTCCTTTTCTTCAACTTTTTCCCTTAGAAAATTCAATTTGATAGAAACATGTTTTTTTTTAGAATGTAATATTAGATTCTTAGATATATCAATTGCTACAATGTTATCACAATATATAGTAATAGGTTCCTTGCATTTTACCTTTATGTCTTTCAACATTTGCTTAAGCCAAAGTACCTGTGTATAGTTTGTTGCTGCTGCAACATATTCTGATTCTACTGTTGATAAAGATGTACAACTTTGTTTCTTACTTAACCAAGAAACTAATCTCTTTCCAAGAAAGAATGCTCCTCCAGTGGTTCTTTTTCTGTCATCCACATCTCCTGCCCGATTTGCATCTATGTATGCATATAGATCAAAATTTTCATTTTTAGGATACCATAATCCAAGATTTGATGTGCCTTGTAAGTACCGAAAAATCCTTTTTACTGCTGATTCATGATTTTCCCTAGCATTACTCTGAAATCTAGAAACTATACATGTTGCATTCATAATATCAGGTCTGGTTTGTGTCAAATATAGTAAACCTCCTATCATAGATTTGTATCTAGTTGGATTAACAGGTGTAGATTCATCCCTTTGAGATAGTTTGTCATTTGTAGTCATAGGTGTGCTTACCGGTTTAGAATTTTCCATCCCAAATTTCTTAAGTAGTTCTTTCAAGTACTTAGATTGACTAAAAAATATGCCTTTATCAGTTTGTAAAATCTACAATCCTAAAAAGAATTTTATTTCTCCAATCATAGACATTTCAAATTCATGTTGCATTTCAAGAGAAAATTCTTTGCATAATCCATCTTCTCCTCCGAAGATTATATCATCAACAAATACTTCCATAATCAAGATGTCATCATTAGCTACTTTGTAATATAAATTTCTATTTGCATTTCCTTTAGTAAAACCAATCTTTAAAAGATACTTATCCAATCTTGCATACCGGGCTCTTGGAGCTTGTTTTAATCCATACAGAGCTTTTCTTAATCTGCAAACCATATCATTGTCATCTGTCAAAGAAAATCCATCAGGTTGTTCAATATAGACTTCCTCTTCAAGATCTCCATTCAAAAATGCACATTTAATATCCATTTGATAAACTTTGTAATCCTTGTGAGCTGCAAAGGCCAAGAATAATCTAACTGCCTCAATTCTGGCTACCGGTGCAAAGGTTTCATTGTAATCAACTACTTCTTTATGAGAATATCCCTTACACACTAATCTTGCTTTATTTCTAACAACCTTATCATCTTCATTGAGTTTGTTTCTAAATACCCATTTGGTTCCAATTACATTTTTATTTTTAGGCCAGGGAACTAATGTCCAAGTATTATTTTTCTCAATTTGTCCTAATTCTTCTTCCATAGCTTTCATCCAGAATTTATCTTCACATGCCTCATTGATAGATAATGGTTCAATTTGAGAAATAAGACATACCTCTTCATTTGCCAATCTTCCTCTTGTCATGACTCCTTTAAATTTGCTTCCAATTATCTAATCTTCAGAATGATTCAATCTTACATACTGGGGTGTCTTAGTCTGTTGTTTTTCTTCAATTATTGTGGAATCCTCTGATGATACCGAAGTAACTGGATCATCATTCTGTATCGGTGGATTTATTGTCAGTTCATTTGTCATAATTTCTATTACCGGTTCAAAGTCTATATACCTTGAAGTTCCTCTGAATTGTTCATCAATCTTTACATTTGTACTCTCAACAATTTTTTGTAATCTTTTATTAAAACATCTATATGCTTTACTCTTAGATGAATAACTAAGAAATATTCCTTCATCACTTCTAGGATCAAACTTGCCAATATACTCATCTCTTCTAATATAACATTTACTTCCAAAAATTCTGAAATACTTAAGAGTAGGAGTATTACCAAACCATAGTTCATGAGGGGTCTTACCGGTTTCACCTTTGATGTGAACTTTGTTGAATGTATAGACATTAGTGCTTACTGCCTCTCTCCAATACACATGTGGTAGATTTGCTTCTAATAACATACTCCTTGCTGCATCCAAAATAGTTATGTTTTTCCTTTCAACAACTCCATTCTGTTGTGGTGTCCAAGGTATTGATAACTATCTTTTGATTCCATTTACTTCACAGAATGTATTAAAATCTCTAGATGTGAATTATCCTCCTTGATCTAATGTTAAACATTTAATTTTCTTATCAGTTTCATTTTCAACCATTGCTTTGAATATTTTGAACTTCCCAAGTGCTTCTAATTTTTCTCTGAGAAAAGTAACCCAACAGATTCTAGAATAGTCATCAATAATTAGCATGAAATATCTATCACCTTGTAGACTTTTAGTTCTGGCTGGACCACATAAATCAATGTGAATTAAATCAAGAGCATTATTGGATTTTTCTAGAATACTTTTGAAACTAGCTCTAACCTATTTTCCAAATTGACATTCCTTGCAAATTGTATTCTGAGGTTTCACAATTTTAGGTAGATCTCTAACTACCTTAGAAGTACTGATTTTTACCATGCAATCAAAATTTACATGACATAGTCTTTTATGCCATAGCCAAATTTCATCTATATGTGCAATTAAGCATGCCTTTTCACTGTTATTCAAATGAAAGATATTACCTCTAGTCTGATTACCGATCGCAATTTCCAAACTAGTTCTATTCATGATTTTGCATTTTCCATTTTTAAATTGTAACTGAAAAACTTTCTCAACTAATTGACCAACACTTAAAAGGTTATGTTTTAATCCTACAACATAGTAGACATTGTCAATGTTATGTTTACCATCAAGAGATATTGAACCCTTACCTTTGATTGAATAGGCTTTGTCATCTCCGAATCTTACTAAACCTCCATTGTATTCTTGAAAGTTCAAGAATTTACCTTTGTCTCTAGTCATGTGATGTGAGCATCCTAAGTCAATAATCCATTCATCCTTTGATTCAACTTTAGCTGCTAGGGCTTGTTCTACTGGTTGAGCAATAGGTACTGGTTGATCTTTTGTTATAGCAACAAAGACCCATCCGTTGTCTGTTGGATCCTCACCAGAATCATCAGTCACACCTTCATCAACAATGTAACAAGATTTATCTTTGTTTTTCTTAAATCTGTATCTCTGATATTTAGGATTAGGTTTGTATGTCCTTCTAGCTTCTTCTATTAGTCTAGCATGTCTATCAGGGCATCTTGAAGCCATATGACCAATCTTATTGTAGTTGAAACATTTAAAGGGTGCTTTACCATCATACTTACTTCCAATTGGACCTTTTGGCATTTTTCTTGCAAATAGTGCTTCAAGTTCTTCAAGCTATTCATTCCCCTTCCTGGTTTCTTCAAGTTCTCTTGCATAAAAGGCTCTCCAGTCTGATTTGTCAAAGGATGGAGTAGATAATGTTGATGCTTTGAAGGCCAAATCAGTTTTTATAGTAGTAACAGGACCAAATTCCTCAATTTCAAAAGCTAAAAGTTTTCCAATCAATGTATCCCTAGTTACTGATGTATTAGGCATTGTTCTCAACTCATTTATAGTAGTAACCTTCATTTTATATGCTGGTGGTAAACCTCTTAAGATTTTTGAAACAATCTCATCTTCACTCAAGGCTCCTCCACAACATTTGATACCCAAAACAATTTCATTTACTCTTTCCAGAAAAGAAAAAATCCTTTCATCTTATTCCATTTTCAGATGTTCATACCTGACTCAGAAGCTTTCAACTTTTGCAATTTTGACTGTGGAATCCCCTTCATTTAGTGTTTCCAAGTGATCCCAAATAGCTTTTGTAGTGGATCTATCTGATAATCCCATGATTTGTTGATCTGATAATGCGCTCAAAAGTGCTTCTCTTGCTTTGCAATCATTTTCTTCATCTTTAGCTAAAGTAATGGGAGCAGTTTGACCAGCTACAGTAGCAGTATAACCATTCTTAGTAACTTCCCAGATATCTTTACCAATGCAATTCAGATGTGTCTCCATTCTGATTTTCCATATCCCATAGTTGGTTCCATCAAGTTTAGGACTATCCTTTCTGAAATAATTAGTAGACATTGGATCTCCTCAAGTTGTTAAACTTCTGCAAAAAGAGGACAAGGCTCTGATACCAATTGTAGGTCCTAGAGACAACTGAGAGGGAGGGGGGGGTGAATCAGTTGTCAAATAAATTCAAACCAAAATCTTATTAACTAACTTAATGCTTAATGCCAATAAGATAGTTAAGTATGTCGGTAAACAATGTTAATAGAAAATTGCTATACTGGTAAGAATTAATACATGAAACATAAGCACAAAGTCATCCACAACACATGACACCAATATTTGTACGTGGAAACCCTGTAAGGGGAAAAACCACGGTGTGAAACCTTACCCACAATCAGATGATACTACTGCAAATAGTAAGTTTACAAAGAGGGGTCTACACATGAAGAAAGGCCAACAGCCTAGAGCTCACTGCTCAATCACAAATGGGAGCCACACTGACTACAATTGGATGGTTAAATACAATAAGAATGTATTGCACAAAATAACATCTTCATATGCTAGATTTAGTATCGATGTAGTGTTGATATGCTTCTTCAAAAACCTAACTTCACCTTCAAATGATGTCTTCGTGTATATCCCTGCTTGATCTTGCATATACCTTCACATAATTCTCTTTCACATTCCACATTTGATATTACAAATAAGATCTTACATTTATACCATACCCTAAGACCAATTTTAGTAGGTCGGCTCTACAAGATATTATAATAAAAACATTTTACAAATAATACAATATCCGATGCAATAACCGATTGAACATGTTGGCTTGATGCATTTACAACAAGAATAAATCATCTTCATAGCATGCCATGCTGATTTGGAAAAGATAAGCCTGTCAGTGTAACCCTAGATAACCTGGACCTATTTGCTGGTAAAAGCAAATATGCAAATAAGAATATACCAATGATTATTACTTCAAAATAAAGTGTCCACATGATGTCTTCGGCATTACCAAGTGTCTTCCATGTCATTGCAAGTACTGGTGATCATTGTATCCTACCGGTTAACCATATACCGGTAACTGTTTGCACAGTTTACTATTTGCCAGTGAATGTTGTTGGATCTCCAAAGTAGGTGTATTTAGCAGGTGTCGACATCAATGAAAAAACCATACCAAAATACCAACATAACTAAGTTTATACCTCGATGCACCTAATGGAACCCTTATTAGATCCAATTAAAATTAGAAGCTACCTGATTCACCTTTGAAAGGTTGATAATCTTTGTGTAAGAGAGATAGTAACTCTCCCAAGACACTTGCCATATCGTGCCCCCATTACTATTTGGAGTCAGCTAATATGGCATTGAGAATCCATTGCGTTAGACTTAGCAGTCGTATTCTGATTAGCTATTGGGTGTGTACCTAAGTTAGCAAGCAAAGGTTTTCTTCTCTAAGCCAACTTCCATAGGGTTTGCATGTTGTGATTGGAGTTACTATTCATACTACGTGTTTTCTATGTTTTCATCCCTCAAACTAAAACTGGAATACTAAAACTGGAGAAAATAAATCAACAAACTTAGTGATCAAAACTTTGTCTGTGTCACAAACTAGTCTATCCTGGTCAAAAATTAGTCCATTTCAGAATTGGTCATACTCAATTGTCATACCCAACCATTGAAAAACTCAGAATTTTTGTCTCTGTCCTTTTAACAGTTGTACGAGCCTAATCATTTGTCATCCTGCACCATATTCTATGTCGTACGAGTCTGCTAATTTGTCACATGAAGCTAATCCTCTAATGTATGAGATCCAGAAGTCTATCGTTCTAAGTTAAATCCTATGTCATATGAGACACAACTGCACAGAATCATTTGTCGTTTGGGACCTACCCATTTGTCGTATGATACTAGGCAGCAACTCGTATGAAACAAAACTGTTGTCGTCCTAAAGCTGTTATACTATTGTACAATCTCAGAAATTTTGTCGTACGAGTTTCTGATTTTGCTAGTCCAGAATAGTCAAACCTATCTAAAACAATCTTCAACGAGCCTAAAACTTGTTATCATCCTCTGGAGCATAAACAACCTTGATAGTGTACCTCTTCCATTGTGTTGCATGATTTTGTCGATCATCTTTAAGCTAGTTCAAACAAATATCTTATCAAACCTAAGTTAACTTAGATAACGTCTTACACAAGATAGATCATTCCTGAAACCATACTAGATCTTAGTTACTTCTCTCAATCACTACATTAAACGAACTACTAGCTACAATTTGATCTTGACTTCTGTAAAACATTTGGCTCTCGATCCTGTCGGTTACAAATGCCTGTTCAAACTAGAAATTCTCACAGTAAAAGAGGCAAAGAAAAAGAAATGCCCTTTTTATCAAAAGACAATCATTCTTTATGGAAAACCCCTTTTATAATAAGTTGTCCTTGTCATAGATACCAGTTTATGACATACCAATCTTTGGCTAGCCCCTATCTCCCACTGTGTCTGGGGAAAGACAAGAAAGAGAAGCTAATAAACAAGACACTCATGATGACTTTAGCAATCATGCCACTGACAGTGATTCCTCATCGACAGAATCTGAGCTTCTTGAACCTCCTGAAGCTAAAGTACATAGATGTCAGAATGATAAAAAATTTTGAAAAATGATGAAGGTCATCATGGCTAGGGAAAAAAAAGACTATTTCCTAGAATTAGCAAAGGAAGGTGCCAAACTCCCTACTAGTTATAATGTGGAGGCCCTCATCACTAAAGAGGAAGAGACACCATGGGGAAAAATAAGCAAACAAATGCAAGCATTACAAACTACGGTCACAAAAATAGAAGACAAAGATAAAATGCCAAAACAATATTCTCTAGACACAATATGCCCATTCCCATTTGACAAAAACATTTACATGTCTCCATTTCCTTCACAAGTTGAGATCCCAAAATTTGACAAATATGATGGTACAAATCCTCAAGATCATGTCAGAGAGTTTTGTACCACTTGTATGGAGTTCATGCATGATCAAATGTACCTCATGCGCCTTTTCCCAAGGAGTTTAGGGGTTCAAGCAATGGAATAGTTCACAAGCCTACCCAAAGGGATAAAACATTTGAAGAACTAATCCAACTATTTTTACAACAATACTCATACAACATTCATCACCCAGTCACTATGATAGAGCTTTGCAATATTGGACAAAAGATAGGAGAACCCTTTCTCACTTTCCTCGAACGATGGAGAAAGATGTTCTCTAGATATTCACAAACTATCCCAGATCTTGAGAAAATAGATATCTTTGTCAACAACTTAGTCCCTAAATTGAAGTACAGTGTCTAGATGCAAGTACACCTTTCATTCAACAAAATGGTAGATAAAGCCCTCAGAATGGAAGATGTGCTTATAAAAAAGGGAGATATATCACTTTGAAAAGAAACTTCACAAGGTTCTAGCTCTAAAGAAAAGAGTAAATACTGGAAATATGGAAAAGATAGTAACAAGAACATCATTAATGATGGAGTGGTAGATACTGTCCAAGAAAAAACAAAATCCATAATATTTAACTTGGCTAGTGGCATGCAAGAACTCAAGGCAGCTGAAACTACAATAAAAAATCCCCCAAAGAAAACAAGAGAATGGTTTAAAGAAAAACCTTGGCTTTCAAAGCCTAAGCATGATTTTACTCCTTTGGATGAATCATATGAATCAGCTTTTAAAACTTTATTGGCAAATAATCTAATAACATTGCCAGACAATTCTAGACCATATGACCTAGAAATTAGACCCAAATGGTGGAGAGAAAATGAATACTGTGACTACCATCAGAACAAGGGACATAAATAAACAACTGCATGAAACTCCGACATGAAATCCAAGATCTCATTGATGTAGGCAAGATCGTTGTTGGAAATCACATGGCTAATGCTGATCATAAGGCCTTTAAAGATCCCTTACCCACTTATGAACAAGGAGATTCCTCAAAATCCAAGGGAGGAGCTAGAGTCAATTATACCTACACTAACAATGATAATGTGATCAACATGATTGAATCTACTCAAACTAAATATTGCAATGTGATCATAGTCCCAGATCACCAAAGTCAAGCACAAGCTACTAATGTCATGACTCATGCTCAAAGGAAGATTACTCTCCTAGGAGCTAGTTCATCAACTTTCTATCAAACAACATCAAATCTACCAAATAGGCAAACAGATACAATCACAGCCAAATCAAAACAACTTTCTTCATCATCTTCTCCTCGTTATAGTATCGTCGAACAATTGAAGAGAACCAATGCTCAAATCTCCATTTTGGAATTGCTTAAGATCTCTTATGTTCATAGAGAGGTCCTAGACAAGGCTCTACTTATCACCAATGTCCCTAAAGATTTAGACGTAGACCAGTTTCAATCTATGGTGGGTCACCTAACCTCACCTCATTACCTCACCTTCTTTGAAGAAGATGATAACTCATTGAGTCACCCACATAACCAGCCATTACACATTGAAGCCATGATCCATAAACACCGTGTTAAACATGTTTTGATAGATGGAGGCACTGGGTTGAATATTTGTACCTACAATCTACTGACATAGCTGGGATTTTTTGAAAATGTTATTGATCCAAAAAAGAAGATAACAATCAAGGCTTATGATGAAGAAGAAAGAACTTCTAAGGGTCTAGTACTATTACTAATCATAGTAGAACCTATGGAAAGAGATGTCATTTTTCAAGTCCTGGATCTTCATCTTTCATACAACATCTTACTAGGTAGGCCATGGATTCATGAAATGAAAGCAGTACCATCTACATATCATCAATGCTTAAAATTTCCTTATAATGGAGTTGAAGTCAGTATTATTGCCGATACAAGCTATACCTGCAATGCATTAATCCAGAGTGTTGATGCTTTTGTTCCTCATAATAGAGTAGCCTCCATAGCTAAAAGTTTAGAATCTTTGCTAAAAGATTTACAAAAGAAATTGAAAATCACAAACACTGGCATGGATGGCTACAAGATAGAGCCTATACTCTCACTAACATCTCTTCCTCCATCACCAAGACAGTTGGGAAAACCATCAGAGGTTATTAAGCCACAAACTTCAACTCCAAAAGTCATGTATGATGGTCTCTTTATACAGTCCTCTACTTCTCTTGCAAGTGAAATAGAAGAGGATGATGTTCTCAAATCGCTTTTCAAAGAAGACAGTGCAAACAAAGAAATACGACATTGTGAGATTTCTCCAACACAATATGGTCCAGGCTATAAGATGCTTCAACGCATGGGATATTCAGGTACTGGTCCTCTAGGCAAACACCAAAAAGGTATTGTTGAACCTATTCAGTTACAAACTAAGTCTGTCAATGATAAAGCTGGACTAGGATATGATCCAACAAAGCAATCAGATCAGAAGCACATGCCCCACCATCAACATAAGTGGAAGAAAAAGGTACTACCTTTAACAACACAAGAAATTAATACTCAACAAATTCAAGAAGAGTGTGACAATGAACAAAAAGAATTGCCCACCCAGAGAGAAGAAACAAATGGTAATCAAGTTCCAGTTATATCAACTATAATACCACAAGAAGTAGAAGTCCCAAAGGATATGAGAGATGAAGTATACAGAATCAGAGAATTGTTTGCACCACTAAAAGTTCCAGTCACATATACTGGTAGACAACAAGTAGATGATTCAGAAACTAATTCAAATGAGTATTAATGGGGTTCAGACCACATCTCAGATACATCTACTACAGAAACCCTTGAAGAATCTAGTGATATCACAGATCATGCACAAGAGTTGATACGCCTAAAAATGCAAAAGGAAATAGAAGAAGTTAGACTAAAAAGACAATAAGACTATGAACAATAGCTAGAGGAAGAAAGGACACAAGCAATTTCTTCACCTACTAACTCCCCCTCTAATGAGGTAGGACAAATCAGGTACGAAACTACAAAAGAAGAATTAGAAGTTACAAAAATAGAACCACTCATCAGTCCAGAGGAAGCTAAATGGAATAGGTGATAGGGATTAACAGAACCATCAAGGTTATGTCCACAAGTGTATCAAATACAAGCAATCAATGAACCAAATTATGAAGGAACTTGTAGCATCAAAGATGTGGGTGTTGATACTATATATACCTTTACTAAGCCAATTGGAGATGCGTCAGTAACTTCATCCTATGACTCTGATGACTTAGACATGAGCTATATTTATAACAATGATTATTCAACAACACATTATGATTACTCTGTCATGAATGTTCAGATGTTGTCTGCTGACCCTATTACTGTCACACCATGGTATGTAGTCTAGTCTTAAGTAGGTGATGACGCTAGAAGTAAGTCGGTTGGGTTACGTCCAATCAATACTAACATGAATTTCAATAATTGTGTTGTAACTCTTCCTACTCTCGAGACACATACACAAGGTAGTTTTGTAGAAATTGACTGGTCGGTCCAAAGCCATGTTGATAGTATAGTGAACTCCCTTGAGCCTGTTCCAACCTTATCCTTAATGCATCCCAAACTGATTGATTGTACTCTTTATAACCAACCCTTGAATGTACCTAATTTTTCCAATGACTATACATTAGCCTATTATCTCAATGCAGTTGAACCCATGTACTCTTCCACCAGTGAACAAAATGAAAACATGACTGAAGCAGATATCAAGTATCTTAGTTGAAAAAACAAGAAAAATAAAAATAAAAGATCTGATTGCGAAAACCACATTGTGGCGGTATTAGAATCTAAACAATAGAAAATGAAGGGCATACCTAAAGGTGAAAACTTCTCTAAGGTGACTGAAGGTGAGATACTTGATATACTGCCAAGTCACTTCTAGGAGAGATCTTCCATATTGATTAAGCCAACTTAGCCAGTGAACATTGGGAGTCTAGAGACACCACACATCATTCATTTAGCTCAATCACTAATAGTAGAAGAGTTAAAATATTTCAGCAACCCTTTTTTAGAAAAGAAGATCAACTTTGCATGGACATACTCAGATATGCTAGGACTAGATCCTGATCTCATCATGCATCATCTCTCTATTACACCAAGAGTTAAACCAGTCAAGCAAAAACTCCATAAGATGCAACCTCATGTGGCACTACTAGTGAAGGCTGAAGTAGAGAAGTTGCTAAAAGCTAGATTTATCAAAGCTATAGACTATGTAGAATGGATATCCAATATAGTACTTGTATCAAAAGCAAACAAATCTATTAGAGTTTTCATAGACTTCCAGGAACTCAACAAAGCATGTCCGAAAGATGATTTTCCATTGCCCAACATTGACATGATAATAGATATGGTTGTTGGATATGAGATGTATTCATTAATTGATGGATTCTCTAGTTACAATCAGATTAAGATAGCACCTGAAGATCAAGAAAAGATAGCTTTCACATGTGCATGGGGAACCTTCTGCTGGAATGTTATGTTGTTTGGTCTAAAGAATGCAGGAGCAACTTACCAAAGAGCAGTAACCACTATCCTTCATGATTTGATGCATAAAAACATGGAAGATTATGTTGATGACACCCTGGTAAAGACTATGAAGAGATCTACGCATATTCAAGAGCTAGGCCTCATACTAGATAGAATGAAAAGATTCAAGCTCCAGTTAAATCCTAAAAAGTGTGCACTTGGGGTAACATCAATAAAATTTCTTGGTTACATAATTTCAAAAAAAGGAATTAAGGTTGACCTTGAAAAGGTCCAAGATATAATAGAAATGCCTCCACCCAAGAATATTAGTCAAATGAGAAGTTTATAGGTCCGTCTTCAATCAATAAAGTGTTTTATATCTCAGCTAGCTGACAAAGCTCAACCCTTCATGAAGGTATTAAGGAAAGGGATTCAATATAACTGGGATAAAGATTGTAAACAACATTTACAACAAATTAAAGAATATCTTTCTAATCCACCCATATTAATGCCACCGATTCAAGGTAAGCCACTGATCCTGTACATATCAGCTACAAATACTTCACTGGGGGCACTTCTGGCACAACAGGATGACAATAAAAAGGAACGAGCTATTTATTACATCAACAAAAAATTGGTGTCATATGAAATGAGCTACACTATAATAGAGAAATCATGCTTAGAATTGGTCTTTGCATCACAAAAATTAAGGCACTATATGTTGGCACACTCTATTAAGCTGGTAGCTAAGATTGATCCACTCAAATATCTTCTCAACAAAGCAAGACTTACAGGAAGATTGGCTAAATGGGTCATGGTTATTACAAAATTTGATATCGAATATGTGGATCATAAAGCCATCAAAGGATAGGTTATTGTAGACCAACTTGTTGATGCTCCACTTGAAGATAGTCAACCTCTGGATATAGAATTCCCAGATGAATCAATCATGCACCTTACTGAACAATCGTGGAAGATGTTTGTTGATGGGTCTTTCACTCAACATGATTCTGGTGTCAGAATAATTTTTATTACTCCTTAGAAATATTTAATTCTAAAAGCTTACAATATCCTCTTCTCTTGCACAAACAACAATATAGAATATGAAGCTTTGGTAAATGAGATCAAGCTAGCCATCGAGTGGAAGATTGTTGAATTACACATCTATGTAGAGTCTCAACTCATTATCAACCAAATCAATGATCTATATCAAACAAGAGATGAGAAAATAATGCCTTATAAGAGAATGGTGGATGATCTCAATAAATTATTTGCCTTCATATCAATTCAACAGATCCCCAGAAGAAAAAATTGAGCAGGGGATGCAATGGCCACTTTGGCATCTGTACCATAGCTACAGGAATCTAATTTTTTCTTTGAATTCCTAGTGGAAGAGTTACATTACCCTGCCTATGATTCTCCTAAGTCCCAGATGGTATGTTCTATTATTGGACATGACTCATCTCATTATAGCCACATTTACTCTTACCTATGTGACCAAGTTGTCCCTGCTAATCTTTCCCGAAATGAAAAAAGGAACCTAATCTGAAATGCATCATGGTATGTCATCATTGCTAATGACCTATTCAGATGAGGTTTAGATAATACTTTTCTTAGATGTCTAGAAACTAAAGAGTCCGAACACGTATTATCTGAGGTTCATGAAGGTATTTGTGGATCCCATTCGAACGGTCTAACTTTAGCATGAAAACTACTAAGGGCTAGCTACTACTGGCCAGACATGGAGAAAGAAGCTATAAGATTTGCTAAAACCTGTGAAAAGTGTCAACTACATGGGCACCTTATCCATGCTCTAGCAAGGGATCTCATACCCTTTGTGACACACTGGCCCTTCCAACAGTGGGCATTTGATCTAATTGGCCAAATATATCCTGCATCATCTAATGGACACAAATGTATTATCACTACCACTGAGTACTTCACTAAGTGGGTAGAAGCGGTTCTGCTCATCAAGGCAATTAGCAAACAACTAGCTCTCTTTATTCTGAACTATATCATTTGTATGTATGGTATACCTTCATCCATTATAGCTGACAATGGAGGATAGTTCAAGAAAAAAGATCTACATGAACTCTATGAGAAATTTAAAATCAAACAACACTGGTCCTCAGTATATTACCCTCAAGGTAATGGACAAGCAGAGGCATCTAACAAAAACCTACTGACTATCTTGCACAGAATAGTGAACAAATCTGGGAAGGATTGGCATCTGCAGCTCAATCCTGCATTATGGGCTTATAGAACAAGTATCAGAACACCTATTGGGGCTACAACTTTCTCTTTGGTGTATGGGTCTGAAGTAGTATTACCTATTGAGGTGGAAATACCATCTCTAAGAGTTTCTTTGCAAGGTCTTGTTACTGATGAAGAATATAGAATATCTATATTGCAAGAGCTTGAATTGCTAGATGAGCATCGGCAAGTGGTATTTGATCATCTCAGAGTGTATCAAAAGTGAATGTCCAGAGGATATAACAAGAAGGTTCGATATCAAGAATTTCAGGTTGGTGACCTAGTTCTAAAAGAAAATCCTCAAAATCAATAGTTTCGAGACAACAAAGGGAAGTTTCAACCTAGCTAGCTGGGTCCCTATATCGTTACTACAACTTTTGGTTCTGGTGCCTATCAACTCTCAACATCGGAATGAGAATAGCTCTGCGAATCGATCAACACCATCTATCTGAAGAAATTCTTCACTTAAATTTTCTCTGCTCCAGTAGCCTATACAGCTAAAAAGTCATGAAGAAATCCTAAAAATTAGAAAAAGTCCTAAAGAAATCCTAAAAATCAGAAAAAGTCCTGAAAAAATCCTAAAAATCAGAAAAAGTCCTAAAAAAATCCTAAAAATCAGAAAAAAGTCCTGAAAAAATCCTAAAAATCAGAAAAAGTCCTAAAGAAATCCTAAAAATAAAAAAAAGTCCTAAAGAAATTCCAAAAAAGAAAAAGAAAAATAAAAATAAAAGAGAGAAAATGCTTTGGTGAAAACCTGGTAAACAAGCACCTTGGTAAAAAAAAAAATGAATCTTTGCCAAGCAGGTGAAAACCTAGTAAATAGGTGCCTCTTGTACTCAAGCACTCCATCTATCAACACAACGTTGGCATTCTCGCTTTCATGCATCTTTGCTTTCGCTTGTACATATTACAGTCACTTTTGTAACATCCTGGTTCATTGGAACCCTCATGGCTTAAAACCGATCAATGTCCTAGTCTTAGGGTAATCAACTGAGCACATTACATGTCCTAAGCAGTATCAACCAAGTCAACCTTACGTCAGTGAAACCTAGTCATCCACTTCAAGTCATTTACCTATCTCCTGACTACTGAAGAGTTTTATCACCGAGTTAACAAGCAAAACAACATAATGGAAAACAATCACTAAACAGTTTGAGCTATGCATGGAAATTTTCTTTGTGTGTTGTCTTTTATATTGGTTTTTGATTATTATCCCTCTAAGTAACTCGAGGAAGTCTATTGTGACTAAGAGGAGCAAGGATTGGGGGCATAATATTTTCTTTGTTTTCTGCTTGTAGGAATGATCCCAATGATCTGGAAACATCTATATTAGTTGGGTGTATGTGATAAGAGCCTTCACATTAAGGTGAAATCGCCACAAATACCTCAACTCCACTTATTTGAATGCTACAGGGAGGTTCCCATCATTTCTTTGTTTATTTTGAGGGAATTTCTTTATTGTGTAATCTGGGTCCATGCGTAATCTGTCCAAGGATATGAACAAAAAAAAAGGGGTCATTGCAAACAAGATAATTAATATTGCACATGCAAAGAAAGGAACTCTACTTGGCCTGCTATAATTGTAAAACGATCAATGATGAAAATTAAGCTTTTCAAATCCAATGACTAGGTTTCGGTTGCATCTCATTTTGCATCTCATCTTGCATTTCATTTTGCATTTTCTGAATTTAGAGTGATTTTAGTATAATAACAATACTCTCTTTATCTTCTGAATGAGAGTTAGAAGCTTCCTCATTTCTCAACTAAGTGGTCTCTTTTTCATCATCATTTCTCTGATCGAGTACTTGTGCATTGAGATGTTAGCTGCATACATGAGCATTTAATATAGATTCATACATTTCATTATTCACTCATTTGCATTCATCTTATTGCATAGAAGAATGACAAATTTGCATTATTCATTACTTAGTTGCACATTCATCTATTTGCATATGAAAAGAAACAAAAATAGACATCCATGATCATTTGCATTACATACATCCCTACTAGAAAGAAATGCATACATGTAGAATAAAGCATATAGAAAGCATCTCAAAAATCGAATCAACAAAAGTATGATGAAATCAAATCAAGAGCTCATAAATCAGTTGTCCTGAGTCCATTTTTGGGATCAAAATCAAAATTTGATGTCAATTCTCTCATTGAAATTTCACGATGTTGACCACTTAACGCTTTCATCAACTGCTCATTCTCTTCTTCAATTTGTGCTCAATTTCTTATCAATCAACGCAAAATTTTCAAAAATTTCTCTGAATCAATTTGTGCTCAAAACAACTTATCATCGCTCAAAATTGCCTATAATCATTATGTACCCTCACTATCTTTCAATTTCGCTCCCAAGGGGGCATACTTGTGACCTTATGACCTCACATTCTTCAATGTCGAAAAAAATTTCAAATCTTCATCAAAAGTCAAGCAAAAATCTTTTTCAACTAAAGAAAATCAATCAAATTCTTATTGTTAAGGGGCATCTCATCTTCATTGCTTTATATCAAGTTGAGATCTCTTGATCATCTGAATCAAACCAATCTCTAGGGGCATATCAGTTTCATCACTTCAAATAAAGTTGATATTTGTCTTCATCTGAATCAATCTCTTAATGTTAATTAGTTTCATTGCTTTTCATCAAGTTGATTATTCATTTAAACTCAATCAAGGGTTTAAAGAGTTTCTTTGATCACACTCAATCTAATTAGGTGTTCAGTATTCGTCGCTTTGGATAAAGCTAGACAGTTTATCTTCGCTCATCATATCTTGATCAATCAAGTTCAAGATCAATTTTTATCATCACTCACTGTGTCTAGATCAATCAAGTTCTAGATCAGTAAGATCCGCTTCTTGATCAATCAAATACAAGTTCATTATCTTTTGTTTTCTATTGTTCCTAAGTTCAATCAAGTTCAGGATTGGTATCGCTTTAATCAGACTTCATTCAGCTTCGTCACTTCGAAACAAGCTAAACACCTCGCTTTCATCTAGTTCATGATCAATCAAGTTCAGAACTGGTATCTCCTAGACATCAACTATTTTTTGAACCAACACACTGCTCACACATTAATTCAAAGAGGGGCAAATGTAATAACCTAAAAATGGTCATCTAAACCATGAGCCCCTAATCTCAACAACATCACCAAGGTCCTAACCAAAGGCAATTAAATAAATCTTGAGCACACAATTAATTCTAAAATCATCCAATGTCATATGGCAAAATTAATCAATCAATATTAATTAAATATTTATTTAATTAATTAAATCATTCCAAGTAAATCATTTTAAACAATTATCTTATTTATTTTAATTAAATATCTTTTGCATATTTAATTAAATAAATCAATTTGCCATTAAATCATCAAAAAGAGGAATTAATTTAATTAAATATATCAATTTGCCACAAATCTTCAAAAAAGGAAACAAATCAAGAAAGAGGAATCAGAATTATGAGCACAAATCATCAAAGAAGGAATTAATTGACAAAAAAGAATTAAAAATTGAGGAAAGAAATCAAGTGGAGATAATCTTGAAAAAAACAAATTAAAAATTGATAGATAATCTCAAAGAAAGCAATTAAAACAATTAAATCTTAAAATTGAATGAAATAGATAATAAAGCAGTTTTTTCCTAATTTTATCTTAATTTTAGTTCAACTTCCTTTAAATTAGTTTTTTCTTGATTTAATCTTAATTTTAGTTCAATTTCCTTTAAAACTGAGAAAAGCATCCAATCACATCAATTCACCTGGATTGTGCTTCCTCTTGGAAAATCTTGACTGCTCATCATCATTTGATCTCAGCCATTGGTTTCTTTCTGAATTTTCTATAAATTCAAGCTCTCATCTCTCATTCAAAAATCTTGGAGAATATATTGTTATTATGTCATTTTTGCTCTTGGTTCATTGAGAATATTGCATACATATTTAGATCATTTATCTCATTTATTGCTTAAACCATGTTAGATTAATCATGTATATCTAGATTAATCTTGCATCCATTTAGCTTGAATTCATGCTCATATAGATTAAATCCTTCGTTTAGGTGTTGTCTAGTCACTGGATAGCTTAGCAATCTGAGAGCAATCTAAACTTGCATCTACTATAAGGCAATGGGTCAATTTGTTATGGTTTTATTATTCAATTTTATATCTATCTAACCATGCATGTAATGACTTAATTTAAGTGTTGTGTATTGCAGATACAGATCTAGGTCCACTTTTCACACACAGATATCACATGAAATTGTATGACATAATCAATGTATAGTGTAATTGTGTATTTATGATTAAATCATCTTAAGTGGTTTAATTAACGTTAAGTAATGCTTAGTTTAATTATGTAAACCATGTTGGGAAACCCTTTAGGAGTTTAAGTTAAGTTTTCTATTTGTGCAAATTTGTAAAGCGGGAAATCGCAATCGAACCCTAGTTGCTCTCCCCTCTTCCAACTCTGAGGAGAGAGAAGGGAGGTCCCTAGGGTTGATGGTTTTCACTTGGGAGACTTTACATTCAAAAGAGGGGTTGAAACCCACAAGATCCAATCCCACACAATGCAAGATTGGATGCTAAATGAGTTTCAAGGGTTAAGACAGCAAGACTACCCTCTTTTGTAAAGAATGTAGATAGAATGATTAAGCTAGGAATGCATAGAAAGTGAGAAAGATTCGCTTATAAACTGAGTTAGGGATATAGGATAAAGCTGCGGACCTGGAATTAGCAGTAAAATGTCGATACGGTGCTGTCCTGCAAATTTGAGCAAAAGTTGACAGGACGATGGCGCCTGACGTGCACACAGTCCTCCAAAAAATCCGCGAAACGAAGGGGGATATGTTCATCTCTGCACAAGGATTCCAGATCTTCAATTTCAGCCACGTACCTGCAACCTACACACAGAAAAGTGAAGATGATTGGGGGGTTAGGGATTAGGGGTTTGCCTTTAGGTCAAACCCCGGTTTTGGAATTAACCAAGAAATGAGAAATGTTGTAAATGTAAATGTCTATAATGTAAAACAAGTACTAATACCTTGTTGTAAGGATGTTTGTATCCTTATGTACGAAGGTATAGATGTTGTTGTTTGTTGTATGTTGTATATTGTAGGTGATCTCCTCTTCAATGGTTGAATCCTTGTCTTGAATGCAACACTTAGCCTTGAATGGAGACTTAGAAGGAATGCTTGAATGCTTGAATACTTGAATGCTTGAATGTTTGAGTATAGTTTCCACCCTTTTCCATCATGTCGAATGAAAGAGGAAAATGTAGTTTATATACTTGTCAATTAGGCCTGATAGACTAATTTTCCCGACCTTAGGCCGACCAGGAAAGATAATTTCCAAATTGCAAACAAAAAGACCTGAGACCCCATAGGAGACCGGGCCCAAAATAGGGCCAGGGACCAGGGCGTTGGGCGCCATGGTCCTGGGGGACCAGGGCGCTAGGCGCCCTAGTTCTGAAGGACCAGGGCACTGGGCGCTCTGGTCCCACCTCCCGGGACAGTAGGGTACAAAGGAGGTTCAGGCCAGGGTGCTTGAAAAATGCAGTTTTTAGTGTCGTGGACAAGTTTCGGGGTATCCATTCAGGTTCCGTGTTGCGTCGCCATCGTGAAGACCGAAATGCAGTCGAAATTGCAAGTGTCGCAATTTTAGGACGCTACATTTAGCCCCCACTTTAGCGAGAGTATGTATGCTCATACTTCCGGTAAAGTACAAGGAAACAACATTGAAAGACTTTCACCATGTCAAGGAGGCAAGACACACCAAGCCCCCAGTGGACTAAGGATCTTACAACTTCGATTGACAAAGTAAAAGGGAAGATCACGAGGGAGAACCATGACTGTCAGTAGTAAGGTTCCCTCACTATGAGTCATGCAAAAGAAATACCAAAAATTTTCAAGGCAAAGCTATGTTCGCCAAGAAATTTTCAAGTATCCTGAAGGGATAGATAGGGTGTATGCCCCCCTACGTTAAAGCGATCGCACACGCCTCAACGGGGGTGATTGTTTTAACGTAGTGATACACATAAGAAATGAGAAAGGAAAGGAGCATGTTATCACAAAGATTTATCCCCCAAGTGTGAGATAAACCCAAGGATAATAGACACAAAACACAAAGCACAAGGTGACTTCGCTTTCCTTGGGGTCAGTATGTTGTATGATAAGTCATGTATATATATCATATGTATGTATGCATAATTGTTCTTCATTCCCCAATCAAGGAAGGTCACCTAGAAGAAGGGAACACATGTGTCTTTTGAGTCAACATGAGAGAGACCAAAAGAGATCTCAATGCTTTGCATCGTCCTCAAGTAGACAACACTAAGGACAACAAATAGAAGAATGAGAATAACATATAGAAGAAGAAACAAAATAGAGGAGGAGAGAATCTGCTATGCTAATGAAACTAGTCTAGCATTTCATCTACCCCCTGATCTTGCTGATCAATGTTTCGGGAAGGCAGGGAACACGCTAAAGGAGGAACATCCAACATAGTAGATGGAGCTATCACAAGATCCAAACAAGGGCTATGTTCATGTTCTGAGCCATGTTGTTCTTGTCTAGGAGCTAGGATAAGTGCTTTAGAAAATTCGTTAGATAAATGGTTATCAATATCAACAAGTTCATATTCACTATCAGAAGCAAGAGGAGTAGCATGTTCATCATGAATAACATTGTCATCTATAGCATCATCAAGATTTATAAAAATAGGATCTTTAACCCGTACAGGATCAAGACCATCATGCATCATATGTTTAGGAGATTTTGGAGAAAATGGAATAATGCTTGTTGATGGTGTTTTTGGAGATTGTAAAGTTTGAGAAGCAGCTGGTTGAGCTCTAAGATGACGCTTTCGTCGGTGTTCACATGCAGAATGATTTCGTCTAGTCTTAGTAGGAAGTGAAGAAGATTGAGGAGGAGGAATGTTCTCATCCTTATCACTTGGGTGTTTAGGTTGTGGTCTCTTAGGCTGGATAATAGGAGAAGAAGAAGGTCTCTTCTCTCTATAAAAGGAAGGAGGAGGAACTGCTCCATATAAAGGAGGAATATTTGGTTTAGGAAGAAGACCAAGTCCTTCATGACGAGGAGGTATAAGTCTACTTTTAGAAGGTTTGTTAGGCATAGACATAGTCACATCCATAGGGATGGGTTGGGAATCTTCTTGAGGAAAGACATTAGTTTTATCTTTCAAAGGAATTTCCTTCTCAAGAATGATAGGAATGTCAAGTTTAGGTGTTCTAGGTTCACTTAAAGATAGGATCATATCTGTTTTCCACTTTTGATAAGATTTGAAAAGATGATCACTTCGCGGAGGAAGAGATTGGAATTGTTTAGACCAAAAATAATCAATAGGAACACTAGAAGTTCTTTCAGTAGGTTTAAAGAGACTATGATTAATAGTAACAACTTCACCATTATGGGGAAATTTCAAACACTTATGTATAGGAGAAGCAATAGCTTTCATGGAAGATAACCAAGGATAGCCAAGCTTCACACGAAATTGTTCGGATGAAGGAATAATAGCAAAGTTCACATCAAGGGATTTGTTATGGACTTCAATAGGTAATGTAATAGAACCAATTGCAGGAGAAGAAAATGCATCAAATAATTTCACAATCACATCTATTTTGTCATAGATCACTTGATTCAATTGCAAAGTAAAAATAAATTCTTCAGTAATAACATTAACCATGCACGAAGGGTCAATAAGCACTGCATGGCAAGGTGTATTCTTGACTTTTGCAACTATGTATAAAGGACCATCAGGTGCCCTAATGGTTTCACTAGAATCAAATGTGATGGAAGGTTCTTTAGGGTTTTCTTGCTGCTCTACAAAGTTAATCACATTCGGAGTCATAGACACAAGACCATCAGATGAGAGAGAGGAATCATTAGTCTCAATCGCATTAGAGGTATGAGAAGGTAATGGATCAGTAAAAATCTAAAGATTTTGGTTAGGAGGAGCTATAGATGTGTTGCCTTTATCATTCACTCCAGAAATAGAAATAGTATTATTATCAATCAAATCTTGAATTTTACCCTTTAAAGAAAAACATTTTTCAGTATCATGCCCAGGCTAACGATGAAATTGACAAAAAGATTTGTTATCAAAATAAGGTGAAGTAATCTTTGCAGGATCTATTTGTCTTATAGGAGGAAGAGTAAGCACATTTTGCTCCAATAACTTATTCATAATACTATGCAATGATTCATTCAAAGGAGTATATTTTCTTTCTTTCTTGAAAAATTTAGAAATAGGAGGCACACCTGATGCTGCATTCACATTGTTGTTGATGATGTTTTCATTGAATTTGATGGAATCTCTATTCAGTTTAAACTTCCCAAATGGTTGTTGACTGCTATCACCCTTATCACTCGGAGCCATAGGATGTGATTGTTCCATTTGACTCACAGTCAGTTGATAATTGTGAAGAGTTGCACACAACTGTTGGAAAGAAGTAAACTCAGAAAATAGAAGTTTTTCGCGAATATCTTTTTGTAAATTAGAAATAAAGATTCTTTGAATATCATTATCAGGCACTGGAAAAGAAATTTGAGCATACAAATGCTTATATCTACCAATGAAATCAGTAACTTTTTCTTTAACACCTTGTTTACAATGCATTAAATCAATCAAAGTAACTTTAGGACTTATATTGTTTTGAAATTGTTGAATGAAAGCATTTGCAAGTTGTTCGAAAGAAGTAGTAGAATAAGAGGGCAATGAGCAATACCATTGTAGGGCTTTGTCTCTTAATGTTCTAGTAAACAGTTTTGCAAGCAACCTTTGGTCATAAGCAAAATCAGTAAAAATTGTTTGAAAAGTCTTAACATGTGTTAGAGGATCACCTTTACCATTATAAAGCTCCAAATGAAAGATTTCAACATGTTTAGGTGGGATAGCTTGAACAATGTCAAGAGAAAGTGGGCTCGCAACATCAAATGTGGGCACACTAAACTTAGATTGATTCATAGAGGCAATTTGTTGCTGTAAAGAAGAGACAGTTTGTGCAAGATTGTTAATGGTCGCTTCAGTCGAAGAATTCATATTAGACGTGTTAGATTGAGATGGAGGTGTTATTTTATTGAAAGAAGGTAAAGAATAAGGTGGTGGGACACTATGATAATTGGTCATAGGAGATGATTGGATAGGAGGAACACTACAAGGAGGAATGGAATGGTTGAATGAATTTCCCCCTTGCGTCATGTTCATTTGCGGAGATATAATAGGAACACTCATTGAAGGAATGAATGAAGAAGTCAGATTGAATGAAGAAAGAGGGTTAATTGAAGAAGAGGGATTGCCCCCATGACTAGTGATCATAGGCGGAATGTCTTGTATAGAAGTAGTCATTATGTTTCATGTAAAGGTAGGTATGCTAGCAATAGAAGTTGTCAAGGGAACAGAATGATTGACTTGAGTAGGAGGTTGTGTATAACTTAAAAATTCAGCACAACTTTTCATAGGCATCACATTCGAATCCACAATGTGTGCAATACCACGCAAAATATCAATTCCATTCTTATCACTTTGAACCATACGTTTTAGACCCTCAATTAAAGGAAGAGCTTGACTATCGGGGTATTCTTGAGACATCCATTATCAAAAATCATCAAATTGATTATCCAATTTCAAAAGTTGTTCTACAGAAACCTCATGGAGAGCTTCTTCATCATTAGGAGGATTAGAGGAATTACCCATGTCCTCGTTAAAAAGGCTATTCAAATTAGGTTCCATCTCCTCGGTAATTAAACCTTGGAAAGACTTAATTCTACGGCTTCATCTAACGGGAATAGTGTAAGTAGGGCTTATTGTTGTAAAACTCATGCACTAGAGAGAGAGAGAAAATTTTGTATTTTAGAGGTAACAATTTTTAGTAAAATCAGCCAATCTTCTAGATTTAAGCTGTTAAATGCAATCACGACAGTCTCCCGAAATTTCAGAAAAAATGTCCGGGACCGTGGCGCTCGGAGTGCACACGGTCCTTGCAACTTTTTTCAAAATTTTAGGGATGAAAGTTATGATGATTTTAAAGTTAATCTGAAAAAATTGAGTGATTTTACGATCTATAGATAGGCCAAATTAAAGTTGCAATCTCAAAATTGAACCCTACCAAAATTGTCAAAAAATGCAAAATTTGAATTTTGAAAAAGAGAGGGAAATTGAAATTTTGAATTTTGTGATTTTAGAGGGAATACCAAAAGCAATGCAAGTTTTGAAATTTAAAGGTTGACTCAATTTCACACAAAATTCAATTTTGAAAACGGAAATCAAAGTTGTTGTAATTAAGCACTTAATTTCAAAAGTCACAAATTGCAAGAATTTGAATAAAGCACTGAAATTTCGAATGAATGCAAACACACTTTTCAGATTTAGGACAGTAAGAACACAATTTTGACACAAAATTTCAATTTCAATGATTTTTGAATGATTAGAAGCCCTAGACCAAGCAATCACAAGGCCAACTTTGACTGTAATTTTGAAAGTGTTAGATTTGATAAAATCAGCCAAAATTCTGGATTTTAGCAGGAAAATACAGTAAGATCTTGCTCCCGAAATTTTGAAAAAAATGTCGGGGACGATGGCGCTTGGAGTGCACACAGTCCTTGCAACTTTTTTCCAAATTTTCAGGGATGAAAGATATTGTGATTTTATTGCGGAATCCAAAGTTACAGTTGATTTGGAGATGTTTTGATCAGTGAAATTGTCGGACAAAGGTTGAATCAAGAGGGTTTCAAAAATTAGGGTTTTGACACTTAACCACTTAATTTTCAAAATTAAAGCACAAATATGATTTGATAATTTGTAATAGAAGAGCAGGTTTGAAACAAGCATTAATGATTAAATATTTCGCAAGCTTAATTACTAAAAAGAAATTTTAGGGTTTTTTATGCAATTAACCTCTAAAATTTGCAAAAGATCAAACATAGAAATGCAATCAAGGAATCCAATTTTCAGATCTAACCATGAATAATCAGAAAGGATGTTCATGTCGATTTCACCAAAATGTAAAGCGGAAAATCGCAATCAAACCCTAATTGCTCTCCCCTCTTCCAACTCCGAGGAGAGAGAAGGGAGGTCCCTAGGGTTGATGGTTTTCACTTGGGAGACTTTACATTCAAAAGAGGGGTTGAAACCCACAAGATCCAATCCCACACAATGCAAGATTGGATGCTAAATGCATTTCAAGGGTTAAGACATCAAGACTACCCTCTTTTGTAAAGAATGTAGATAGAATGATTAAGCTAGGAATGCATAGAAAGTGAGAAAGATTCACTTATAAACTGAGTTAGGGATATAGGATAAAGCTGTGGACCTGGAATTAGTAGTAAAATGTTGATACGGTGTTGTCCTACAAATTTGAGCAAAAGTTGACAGGACGATGGCGCCCGGCGTGCACACGGTCCTCCGAAAAATCCGCGAAACGAATGGGGATCTGTTAGTCTCTGCACAAGGATTCCAGATCTTCAATTTCAGCCCCGTACCTGCAACCTACACATAAAAAAGCGAAGACGATTGGGGGGTTAGGGATTAGGGGTTTGCCTTTAGGTCAAACCCCGGTTTTGGAATTAACCAAGAAATGAGAAATGCTGTAAATGTAAATGTCTGTAATGTAAAACAAGTACTAATACCTTGTTGTAAGGATGTTTGTATCCTTATGTGCGAAGGTATAGATGTTGTTGTTTGTTGTAAGTTGTATGTTGTAGGTGATCTCCTCTTCAATGGTTGAATCCTTGTCTTGAATGCAACACTTAGCCTTGAATGGAGACTTAGAAGGAATGCTTGAATGCTTGAATGCTTGAATGCTTGAATGTTTGAGTATAGTTTCCACACCTTTTCCATCATGTCAAATGAAAGAGGAAAATGTAGTTTATATACTTGTCAATTAGGGCTAATAGACTGATTTTCCCGACCTTAGGCCGACCAGGAAAGATAATTTCCAAATTGCAAATAAAAAAACCCGAGACCCCATAGGAGACCGGGCCCAAAATAGGGCCAGGGACTAGGGCGATGGGCACCATGGTCCTGGGGGACCAGGGCAGTGGGCGCCCTAGTCCTAAAGGACCAGGGCGTTGGGCGCTCTTGTCCCACCTCCTGGGACAACAGGGTGCAAAGGAGGTTCAGGCCAAGGTGCTTGAAAAATGCAGTTTTTAGTGTCTGTAGCGTCCTAAAATTGTGACAATTGCAATTTCGATTGCATTTCGGTCTTCACTATGGCGATGCAACACACAACCTGAATGGAGACCCCGAAACCTAATTATGACACCAAAAACTGCATTTTCTTGCACCGTGGCCTGAACCTCCTTTGCACCCTGCTGTCCCGGGAGGTGGGACCAGAGCGCCCAGCGCCCTGGTCCCTGGGTCCTATTTTGGGCCCGGTCTCCTATGGGGTCTCGGGTCTTTTTGTTTGCAAATTGGAAATTAAACTTTCCTGGTCGGCCTAAGGTCGGGAAAATCAGTCTATCAGCCCTAATTGACAAGTATATAAACTACATTTTCCTCTTTCATTCAATATGGTGGAAAAGGCGTGGAAACTATACTCAAGCATTCAAGCATTCAAGCATTCCTTCAAGCAATTGATCATTTCAAGTCTCCATTCAAGGCTAAGTGTTGCATTCAAGACAAGGATTCAACCATTGAAGAGGAGATCACATACTACATGCTACAACATACAACATACCACATCTATACCTTCGCACATAAGGATACAAACATCCTTAGAACAAGGTATTAGTACTTGTTTTACAGTCATTTACATTTACAGCACTTGCTCATTTCTTGTTTAATTCCAAAACCGGGGTTTGACCTAAAGGCAAACCCCTAATCCCTAACCCCCCAATCGTCTTCACTTTTCTGTGTGTAGGTTGCAGGTACACAGTTGAAATTGAAGATCTAGAATCCTTGTGCAGAGACGAATAGATCCCCCTTCGTTTTGCAGATTTTTCGGAGGACCGTGGCACTCGGGCGCCATCGTCCTGACAACTTTTGCTCAAATTTGTAGGACAGCACCATATCGACATTTTACTACTAATTCCAGATCCGCAGCTTTATACTGTATTCCTATCTCAGTTTATAAGCGAATCTTTGTCACTTTCTATGCATTCCTAGCTTAATTCTTCTATGCACATTCTTTACAAAAGAGGGTAGCCTTGCTTTCTTAACCCTTGAAACTCATTTAGCATCCAATCTTGCCTTGTGTGGGATTGGATCTTGTGGGTTTCAACCCCTCTTTTGAATGTAAAGTCTCTCCCTTAAGTGAAAACCATCAACCCTAGTGAATCTCCCTTCTCTCTCCTTGGAGTTGGAAGAGGGGAGAGCAACTAGGGTTCGATCGTGATTTTCCGCTTTACATTTTGGTGAACCCGACATGAACATCCTTTCTGATTATTCATGGTTAGATCTGAAAATTGGATTCCTTGATTACATTTCCATGTTTGATCTTTTGCAAATTTTAGAGGTTAATTGCATAAAAACTCTAAAATTTCTTTTTAGCAATTAAGCTTGTGAAATGTCTAAATGTTAATGCTTGTTTTAGATCTACCCTTCTATTACAAATTATCAATTCAAATTTGTGCTTTAATTTTGAAAATTAAGTGGTTAAGTGTCAAAACCCTAATTTTTGAAACCGTCTTGATTCAACCTTTGACTAATAATTTCACTGATCAAAACATCTCCAAATCAGCTGTAACTTTGGATTCCGCAATAAAATCACAATATCTTTCATCCCTGAAAATTTGGAAAAAAGTTGCGAGGACCGTGTGCACTCCGAGCGCCATCATCCCCGACATTTTTTCCGAAATTTTGGGAGCGAGATCTTACTGTATTTTCCTGCTAAAATCCAGAATTTTGGCTGATTTTATCAATTTTAACACCTTCAAAATTACAGTCAAAGTTGGTCTTGTGATTGCTTGGATTAAGGCTTCTAAACATTCAAAAATCATTGAAACTGAAATTTTGTGTCAAAATTGTGTTCTTACTGTCCTAAATCTGAAAAGTGTGTTATCATTCATTCGAAATTTTAGTCATTTATTCAAATTCTTGCAATTTGTGACTTTTGAAATTAAGTGCTTAATTACAACAACTTTGATTTCCGCTTTCAAAATTGAATTTTGCGTGAAATTGAGTCAATTTTTGAATTTCAAAACTTGCATTGCTCTTGACATTCCCTCTAAAATCATAACATTCAAAATTTTAGTTTCCCTCTCTTTTTCAAAATTCAAATTTTTGCATTTTTCGACAATCTTGGTAGGGTTCAATTTCGAGATTGCAACTTTAATTTGGCCTATCTACAGATCGTAAAATCACTCAATTTTTTCAGATTAGCTCTAAAATCATCATAACTTTCATCCTTGCATTTAACAGCTTAAATCGAGAAGATTGGCTGATTTTACTGAAAATTGCCACCTCTAAATTCAAAATCTTCTCTCTCTTTCTAGTGCATGAGTTTTACAACAATAAGCCCTACTTCCACTATTCCCGTTAGACGAAGCTGTAGAATTAAGTCTTTCCGAGGTTTAACTACCGAGGAGATGGAACCTAATTTGAATAGCCTTTTTAACGAGGACATGGATAATTCCTCTAATCCTCCTAATGATGAAGAAGCTCTCCATGAGGTTTCTGTAGAACAACTTTCGAAATTGGATAACCAATTTGATGATTTTCACCAATGGATGTCTCATGAGTATCCCGATAGTCAAGCTCTTCCTTTAATTGAGGGTCTAAAACATATGCTTCAAAGTGATAAGAATGGAATTGATATTTTGCATGGTATTGCACACATTGTGGGTTCGAATGTGATGCCTATGAAGAGTTGTGCTGAAAATTTGGGTTATACACAACCTCCTACTCAAGTCAATCATTCTATTCCTTTGATGACTTCTATTGCTAGCATACCTAACTTTACATCAATCATAATGACTACTTTTATACAAGACATTCCTCCTGTGATCACTAGTCATGGGGGCAACCCTTCTTCTTCAATTAACCCTCTTCCTTCATTTAATCTGACTTCTTCATTCATTCCTTCAATGAGTGTCCCTCTTACATCTCCACAAATGAACATGACGCAAGGGGGCAATTCATTCAGTCATTCCATTCCTCCTTGTAGTGTTCCTCCTGTCCAATCATCTCCTATGACTAATTATCATAGGGTCCCACCACCTTACTCTTTACCTTCTTTCAATAACATAACACCTCCATCTCAATCTAACACATCTAATATGAACTCTTCGACTGAAGCGACCATTAACAATCTTGCACAAACTGTCTCTTCTTTATAGCAACAAATTGCCTCTATGAATCAATCTAAGTTTAGTGTGCCCACATTTGATGTTGCGAGCCCACTTTCTCTTGACATTGTTCGAGCTATCCCTCCTAAACATGTTGAAATCCCGCATTTGGAGCTTTATAATGGTAAAGGTGATCCTCTAACACATGTTAAGACTTTTCAAACAATATGTACTGATTTTGCTTATGACCAAAGGTTGCTTGCAAAACTGTTTACTAGAACATTAAGAGACAAAGCCATACAATCTTATTGCTCATTGCCTTCCTATTCTATTACTTCTTTCGAACAACTTGCAAATGCTTTCATTCAACAATTTCAAAACAATATAAGTCCTAAAGTTACTTTGATTGATTTAATGCATTGTAAACAAGGTGTTAAAGAAAAAGTGACTGATTTCATTGGTAGATATAAGCATTTGTATGCTCAAATTTCCTTTCCAGTACCTGACAATGATATTCAAAGAATCTTTATTTCTAATTTACAAAAAGATATTCGAGATAGACTTCTGTTTTCTGAGTTTACTTCTTTCCAACAGTTGTGTGCAACTCTTCACAATTATCAACTGACTGTGAGTCAAATGGAACAATCACATCCTATGGCTCCGAGTGATAAGGGTGATAGCAGTCAACAACCATTTGGGAAGTTTAAACCAAACAGAGATTCCATCAAATTCAATGAAAACATCATCAACAACAATGTGAATGCAGCATCAGGTGTGCCTCCTGTTTCTAAATTTTTCAGGAAAGAAAGAAAGTATACTCCTTTGAATGAATCATTGCATAGTATTATGAATAAGTTATTGGAACAAAATGTGTTTACTCTTCCCCCTATAAGGCAAATTGATCCTGGAAAGATTACTTCACCTTATTTTGATAACAAAGCTTTTTGTCAATTTCATCGTCAGCCTGGGCATGATACTAAAAAATGTTTTTCTTTAAAGGGTAAAATTCAAGATTTGATTGATAATAATACCATTTCTGTTTCTGGAGTGAATGATAAAGGCAACACATCTGTAGCTCCTCCTAACCAAAATCTTCAGATTTTCACTGATCCATTACCTTCTCATACCTCTAATGCAATTGAGGCTAATGATTCCTCTCTCTCATCTGATGGTCTTGTGTCTATGGCTCCGAATGTGATTGACTTTGTAGAGCAGCAAGAAATCCCTAAAGAACCTTCCATCACATTTGATTCCAGTGAAACCATTAGGGCACCTGATGGTCCTTTATACATAGTTGCAAAAGTCAAGAATACACCTTGCCGTGGAGTACTTATTGATCCTTCGTGCATGATTAATGTTATTACTGAAGAATTTCTTTTTACTTTGCAATTGAATCAAGTGATATATGACAAAATAGATGTGATTGTGAAATTATTTGATGCATTTTCTTCTCCTACAATTGGTTCTATTACATTGCCTATTGAGGTCCATAACAAATCCCTTGATGTGAACTTTGCTATTATTCCATCTTCCGAACAATTTCGTGTGAAGCTTGGCTATCCTTGGCTATCTTCCATGAAAGCTATTGCTTCTCCTATTCATAAGTGTTTGAAATTTCCCCATAATGGTGAAGTTGTTACTGTCAATCATAGTCTCTTTAAACCAGCTGAAAGAACTTCTAGCGTTCCTCTTGATTACTTTTGGCCTAAACAATTCCAATCTCTTCCTCCGCGAAGTGATCATCTTTTCAAATCTTATCAAAAGTGGAAAACAGATATGATCCTATCTCTAAGTGAACCTAGAACACCTAAACTTGACATTCCTATCATTCTTGAGAAGGAAGTTCTTCCTTTGAAAGATAAAACTAATGTCTTTCCTCAAGAAGATTCCCAACCCATCCCTATGGATGTGACTATGTCTATGCCTAATAAACCTTCTAAGAGTAGACCTATACCTCCTCGTCATGATGGACTTGGTCTTCTTCCTAAACCAAATATTCCTCCTTTGTATGGAGCAGTCCCTCCTCCTTCTTTTTATACAGAGAAGAGACCTTCTTCTTGTCCTATTATCCAGCCTAAGAGACCACAACCTAAACACCCAAGTGATAAGGATGAGAACATTCCTCCTCCTCAATCTTCTCCACTTCCTACTAAGACTAGACGAAATCGTTCTGCATGTGAACGCCGATGAAAGCGTCGTCTTAGGGCTCAAGCAGCCGCTTCTCAAACTTTGCAATCTCCAAAAACACCTTCAACAAGCATTATTCCATTTTCTCCAAAATCTCCAAAACATAAGATGCATGATGGTCTTGATCCTGTGCAAATTAAAGACCCTATTTTTATAAATCTTAATGATGCTATAGATGAAAATGTTACTTCTCTTGCTTCTGATAGTGAATATGAACTTGTTGATGTTGATAACCATTTATCTAACGAATTTTCTAAAGCACTTATCCTAGCTCCTAGACAAGAACAACGTGGCTCAGAACATGAACATAGCCCTTGTTTGGATCTTGTGATAGCTCCATCTGCTGTGTTGGATGTTCCTCCTCTAGCGTGTTTCCTGCCTTCTCGAAATATTGATCAGCAAGATCGGGGGGTAGATGACATGTTGGACTAGTTTCATTAGCATAGTAGATTCTCTCCTCCTCTCTTGTGTTACTTCTTCTATATGTTATTCTCATTCTTCTATTTGTTGTCCTTAGTGTGGTCTACTTGAGGACGATGCAAAGCATTGAGATCTCTTTTGGTCTCTCTCATGTTGACTCAAAAGACACATGTGTTCCCTTCTTCTAGGTGACCTTCCTTGATTGGGGAATGAAGAACAATTATGCATACATACATATGATATATATACATGAATTATCATATAGCATACTGACCCCGAGGAAAGCGAAGTCACCTCATGCTTTATGTTTTGTGTCTATTATCCTTGGGTTTATCTCACACTTGGGGGCTAAATCCTTGTGATAACATGCTCCTTTCTCATTTCTTATATGTATCACTACCTTAAAGCAATCACCCTCGGTGAGGCATGTGCGATCGCTTTAACGTAGGGGGGCATACATCCCGTTCATATCTTTTCAAGATACTTGAAAATTTCTTGGCAAATTTAGCTTTGCCTTGAAAATTTTCGATATCTCTCTTGCATGAGGGTACCTTACTACTGACAGTCATGATTCTCCCTCATGATCTTCCCTTTTACTTTGTCAATCGAAGTTGTAAGATCCTTAGTCCACTGGGGGCTTGGTGTATCTTGCCTCCTTGACGTGGTGAAAGTTTTTCAATGTTGTTTCCTTGTACTTTACCGGAAGTATGAGCATACATACTCCCACTAAAGTGGGGGCTAAATGTAGCGTCCTAAAATTGCGACACTTGCAATTTCGACTGCATTTCGGTCTTCATGATGGCGACGCAACACGCAACCTGAATGGAGACCCTGAAACCTGATTATGACACCAAAAACGACATTTTCTTGCACCCTGGCCTGAACCTCCTTTGCACCCTGCTATCCCAGGAGGTGGGACCAGAGTGCCCAGCGCCCTGGTCCTTGGGTCCTATTTTGGGCCCGGTCTCCTAAGGGGTCTTGGGTCTTTTTGTTTGCAAATTGGAAATTAAACTTTCTTGGTTGGCCTAAGGTCGGGAAAATCAGTCTATCAGCCCTAATTGACAAGTATATAAACTACATTTTCCTCTTTCATTCAATATGATGGAAAAGGTGTGGAAACTATACTCAAGCATTCAAGCATTCAAGCATTCCTTCAAGCAATTGATCATTTCAAGTCTCCATTCAAGGCTAAGTGTTGCATTCAAGACAAGGATTCAACCATTGAAGAGGAGATCACATACTACATGCTACAACATACAACATACCACATCTATACCTTCGCACATAAGGATACAAACATCCTTAGAACAAGGTATTAGTACTTGTTTTACCGTCATTTACATTTACAGCACTTGCTCATTTCTTGGTTAATTCCAAAACCAGGGTTTGACCTAAAGGCAAACCCCTAATCCCTAACCCCCTAATCGTCTTCACTTTTCTGTGTGTAGGTTGTAGGTACACGGCTGAAATTGAAGATCTGGAATCCTTGTGCAGAGACGAACAGATCCCCCTTCGTTTCGCGGATTTTTCGGAGGACCGTGGCGCTTGGGCACCATCGTCCCGACAACTTTTGCTCAAATTTGCAGGACAGCACCGTATCGACATTTTACTGCTAATTCCAGGTCCGCAGCTTCATACTGTATTCCTATCTCAGTTTATAAGCGAATCTTTGTCACTTTCTATGCATTCCTAGCTTAATTCTTCTATGCACATTCTTTACAAAAGAGGGTAGCCTTTCTTTCTTAACCCTTGAAACTCATTTAGCATCCAATCTTGCCTTGTGTGGGATTGGATCTAGTGGGTTTCAACCCCTCTTTTGAATGTAAAGTCTCTCCCTTAAGTGAAAACCATCAACCCTAGTGAATCTCCCTTCTCTCTCCTTGGAGTTGGAAGAGGGGAGAGCAACTAGGGTTCGATCGTGATTTTCCGCTTTACAGTGTCGTGGACAAGTTTCGGGGTCTCCATTCAGGTTCCGTGTTGCGTCGCCATCGTGAAGACCGAAATGCAGTCGAAATTGCAAGTGTCACAATTTTAGGACGCTACAAAATTAAATGTAATGTTAATCTTAATGGATCATTTAGTTTATTAAAATTTTTTTAAAAAAATTATTTACGCTCTTTTCAAGTGTTTTAGTTTAATCCCTTTGGGGTTTCCTTGCTGGGTGTTACATTATTTCTCTAGGATATTCTGGTAGGCATTACATCTTGCCACTAGAATTTGCATTCAATGAATTCTCATAATAATAAATTTAAACTTCTTTCCAATTTTAAGTAATTTGACCTTGTTTTAATCACTTTTTGCATCTCTTTATTCATCTTATCCTTTCTTGACCCTCTTCACCTTTTATCCCTCTCTTTTCTTTTAATTTTCATGCACCATTTGCTTATTTTCCTTTCATTAACTTTTCCCCATTCCCTTGCCTTCATATCAATTCTAAGTTGAACCTTTTAATCAAAATCTTAAATATTATCCTTATCCTTAACCTATATAAAATCCCCCTCTTCATCTGTTCAAATCTTTTTTCTTGAGGATCACACTAATTTTTAACTCCTCTTAATAAATTTCCATCTCAAATTCTACCTTTCAAAAACTAAAAAAATTCTTTAGGATGTAGGAAACTCTCACACTTCTATATATTCAAGATGGTGCAAATACCCTTATGCTTTCTTCATTGAAAAAATAAATGACAATTTCACTAATTACTTTTGGTTCTTAACTACTAAATTCTCTCCTCAAATTCAATTGAAAAAGCAATAAAATAGACCTATGTTTAACTTAGATTAACAAATGGGAAAAATTCTCTCATTTTATATTCATTGGTTTTACTAATGAAAAAAAGTTACACAATAATTTAAAAATTATATGTTTGTTTTAGATTCCATATTAAGCTATAAAATAGTTTTTATAAGGATTTTAAATAACTCATTGGGCACATCATCATCACTTAGTGTTTTGTATTAAATTATTGTTGATAGATGAACTTCTTGCCCTTTCCTCCAATAGGGCTACATAGAAGGGGATTGGATTCCAAACAATTTTTGTTATGAAAGAGGTTGTTCATATCAAGGGAACTTTTGTTTCCAAAATTATTTAGCATGCCTAGAAAGTTGTTAATCCATGGATTTGGTGGGCCATCTCTAACTTTTTAGATGGGTTATGTTTCAACTAGCACAACCTCTTGTGATCTCTTATTTTTCAAATTTAAGGAATTTCATTTGCTCATGTGTCTTAGATTTGTGCCTTGTAGTTTCATAAAAGGGGCATTTACATGTGGCATGAGTTGTTCTTTTATGATGAGATCAAGGGATGTATTTGACATGGTTGTCTCATATTTTCCTCTAAGTGTGCTACACAAACATGGCATTCACTCTTTTAGACCTTGGTGGAAAGATTGCTGTTGGCATCCTAACACTATTTTGGGCAATTATAAGCCATATTTGGGTTATCGATGGATCTTTTCATGTGTCCATGCTGCCTACTCTTAATTTATAGTGGCACTTATAGTCACCTCTACCTATTTGGCAACAACTTTTTCACAAAATTTGGTTGGTTCTCATTGAGCCTAAACTTGCCCATTTTGCTTAGTGTATTCTTTTCCAAGGCATATGTGTGGGATCTCGCCTTAGGAATATAGTAGTTTTGGGAACCTATTTATTATGTGGCCAACAAGATAATTTCAAACACCTCTTAATATAGTTTCCACCATGCTCAACCTTTGTGGAGTTGGATTTATAACTTATTTTGCCCCTTTCAACCAAAACATTTTCTTGAAACATGATCTTTGGGGGATTGGCCTAGCATTCTGATGCAAAGGGATCTCCTACTCTAGAAATATCAAGGCTCAGTCAGTCAAGGTGACACTCTAGAGGATCCTTCTACATGATAGGTGAAACCAACTTCCCATTCCAACTCCTATTGATCATGATTGATCATCTCATCAATATGACTAAGACTGCACTCTCAAGGTTATGGTGACCAACTCACATCTTTGGACCCTACTCTAGGATAAAAAATTGGCTCCTAGTCTCCTCTAGACCATAACACCAAGGTGGACTCTTTCCACATTGCATTTTGAAGTATTACAAACCAATAAACTCCAAAATAGGCTCACAAGCCAAAAGACTTACACAGTCCTATCACCGATTACTTGACAATCAACCAATACCCCTCAAGATGGTCACCAAACAATAATACCTCCTCCCAACACCTAATGAAACTTAACAAACATCTAGGGTCTATTCACAACCCATGGCACCTTTAAAATTAACTTGTCCTAGCTAATACTCCTCATCTCATATTGTCCTTATTGTGATAGTTTGCTGCTATCATTGGCAATTCACCAGTTTAAGCCCTCCCTTGGGCACTCCACTTCCTTTGACACCTTGGGAAGGTATTCAAAACACCGTCCAACACTCCTATAAGCCCTTCTATCCCTAACACACTTTGTAATTTCAAACAAAGCTTCCACCATTGGTGACAGTTAATCTGCCCCACTGTGACTGCAACACTCATAAAACCATCATGCATGCATGTGCCATCTCTTTCATAGAACCCTGCACACACCTTGGATAGGTAATATACATTTTTTGCCTCATCCTTGCACAAAATGAGGTTTGGTTAATCATTAAAATGAAATATATTACATTTGCAAGGTCACTAGATACCCTAGGCCAGGGTTCTGGCAGTTGTTGTACAAATGCAAAGAACTTTGCTTAAACATAATAAAAGTGAATGCCACCACCTCCAAAGTAAATTTAAATCATTCCTTAATCATCCCCAATCAATAAACATTCAAGATATAAACACCAAATTCATCAAAATCAATAAGGAATCTGACTGTACACATTGAAACTCAGAAAATGCGCATAAAAGTATGGTTTTTTATTGCTCCAAATGATTGTTTTCGACCAAACACTCACAATATCCCCAATGTCATTTTTTCTCAACATTTTATAGCATTTGTGACCTTCAAGACAAAACCATAACTACCCAACTACCTCTAACCACCTATTCTTGTCATTTTTGCATTTTTGACAATAAAAGTGTAGCGTCCTAAAATTGTGACACTTGCAATTTCGACTGCATTTCAGTCTTCACGATGGCAATGCAACACGCAACCTGAATGGAGACCCCGAAACTTGTTTACGACACCAAAAACTGCATTTTCTAGCACCCTGGCCTGAACCTCCTTTGCACCTTGCTGTCCCGGGAGGTGGGACTAGAGCGCCTAGCGCCCTGGTCCTTCAGGACCAGGGTGCCCAGTGCCCTGGTCCCCCAGGACCATGGCGCCCAGCGCCCTGGTCCCTGGGCCTATTTTGGGCCCGGTCTCCTATGGGGTCTCGGGTCTTTTTGTTTGCAAATTGGAAATTATCTTTCCTGGTCGGCCTAAGGTCGGGAAAATCAGTCTATTAACCCTAAATTGCCAAGTATATAAACAACATTTTCCTCTCCCATTTGGGTAGAAGAAGGACATGTATGTACAAGCGTGGAAACTATACTCAAGCATTCAAGCATTCAAGCATTCCTTCAAGTAATTGATCATTTCAAGTCTCCATTCAAGGCTAAGTGTTGCATTCAAGACAAGGATTCAACCATTGAAGAGGAGATCACTTACTACATGCTACAACATACAATAAACAACAACATCTATACCTTCGCACATAAGGATACAAACATCCTTACAACAAGGTATTAGTACTTGTTTTACATTACATACATTTACATTTACAGCATTTCTCATTTCTTGGTTAATTCCAAAACCAGGGTTTGACCTAAAGGCAAACCCCTAATCCCTAACCCCCCAATCGTCTTCGCTTTTTTGTGTGTAGGTTGCAGGTACGCGGCTGAAATTGAAGATCTGGAATCCTTGTGCAGAGACGAATAGATCCCCCTTCGTTTCGCGGATTTTTCGGAGGACCGTGGCGACGGGCGCCATCGTCCTGACAACTTTTGCTCAAATTTGTAGGACAACGCCGTATCGACATTTTACTACTAATTCCAGGTCCGCAGCTTCATCCTATATCCCTATCTCAGTTTATAAGTGAATCTTTGTCACTTTCTATGCATTCCTAGCTTAATTCTTCTATCAACATTCTTTACAAAAGAGGGTAGCCTTGCTTTCTTAACCCTTGAAACACATTTAGCATCCAATCTTGCATTGTGTGGGATTGGATCTTGTGGGTTTCAACCCCTCTTTTGAATGTAAAGTCTCTCCCCTAAGTGAAAACCATCAACCCTAGTAACCTCCCTTCTCTCTCCTTGGAGTTGGAAGAGGGGAGAGCAACTAGGGTTCGATCGCGATTTTCTGCTTTACATTTTGGTGAACCCGATGTGAACATCCTTTCTGATTATTCACGATTAGATCTGAAAATTGATTCCTTGATTACATTTCCATGTTTGATCTTTTGCAAAATTTTAGAGGTTGATTGCATAAAAACCCTAAATTTTCTTTTTAGTAATTGAACTTGTAAAATATTTAATTGTTAATGCTTGTTTCAGATCTGCCCTTCTATTACAAATTATCAATTCATATTTGTGCTTTAATTTTGAAAATTAAGTGGTTAAGTGTCAAAACCCTAATTTTTGAAACCCTCTTGATTCAACCTTTGTCCGACAATTCCACTGATCAAAACATCTCCAAATCGGCTGTAACTTTGGATTCCGGCATAAAATCACAATATCTTTCATCCCTGAAAATTTGAAAAAAAGTTGCGAGGACCGTGTGCACTCTGAGCGCCATCATCCCCGACATTTTTTCCAAAATTTCGGGAGCTAGATTTTACTGTATTTTCCTGCTAAAATCCAGAATTTTGGCTGATTTTATCAATTATAACACTTTCAAAATTAAAGTCAAAGTTGGTCTTGTGATTGCTTGGTTTAAGGCTTCTAAACATTCAAAAATCATTGAAACTGAAATTCATGCCAAAATTGTGTTTCTTACTGTCCTAAATCTGAAAAGTGTGTTTGCATTCATTCAAAATTTCATTGCTTTATTCAAATTCTTGCAATTTGTGACTTTTGAAATTAAGTGCTTAATTACAACAACTTTAATTTCCGCTTTCAAAATTGAACTTTGCGTGAAACTGAGTCAATTTTTAAATTTCAAAACTTGCATTGCTTTTGGTATTCCCTCTAAAATCATAAAATTCAAAATTTCAGTTTCCCTCTCTTTTTCAAAATTCAAATTTTGCATTTTTCGACAATCTGGGTAGGGTTTAATTTTGAGATTGCAACTTTAATTTGGCCTATCTACAGATCGTAAAATCACTCAATTTTTTCAGATTAGCTCTAAAATCATCATACCTTTCATCCCTGCAAATTTTGAAAAAAGTTGCAAGGACCGTGTGGACTCCGAGCGCCATGGTCCCGGACATTTTTTCTGAAATTTCGGGAGACTGTCGTGATTGCATTTAACAGCTTAAATCTAGAAGATTGGCTGATTTTACTGAAAATTGCTACCTCTAAATTCAAAATTTTCTCTCCCTCTCTAGTGCATGAGTTTTACAACAATAAGCCCTACTTATACTATTCCCGTTAGATGAAGCCGTAGAATTAAGTCTTTCCAAGGTTTAATTACTGAGGAGATGGAACCTAATTTGAATAGCCTTTTTAACGAGGACATGGGTAATTCCTCTAATCCTCCTAATGATGAAGAAGCTCTCCATGAGGTTTCTGTAGAACAATTTTCAAAATTGGATAACCAATTTGATGATTTTCGACAATGGATGTCTCAAGAATACCCTGATAGTCAAGCTCTTCCTTTAATTGAGGGTCTAAAACGCATGCTTCAAAGTGATAAGAATGGAATTGATATTTTGCGTGGTATTGCACACATTGTGGATTCGAATGTGATGCCTATAAAGAGTTGTGCCGAAACTTTAGGTTATACACAACCTCCCACTCAAGTCAATCATTCTATTCCTTTGACAACTTCTATTGCTAGCATACCTACCTTTACATCAAACATAATGACTACTTCTATACAAGACATTCCTCCTATGATCACCAGTCATGGGGGCAATCCCCCTTCTTCAATTAACCCTCTTCCTTCATTTAATCCAACTTCTTCATTCATTCCTTCAATGAGTGTTCCTATTACATCTCCACAAATGAATATGACACAAGGGGGCAATTCATTTAACCATTCCATTCCTCCTTGTAGTGTTCCTCCTGTCCAATCATCTCCTATGACTAATTATCATAGAGTCCCACCACCTTACTCTTTACCTTCTTTCAATAACATAACACCTCCATCTCAATCTAACACATCTAATATGAATTTTTCGACTGAAGCGACCATTAACAATCTTGCACAAACTGTCTCTTCTTTACAACAACAAATTGCCTCTATGAATCAATCTAAGTTTAGTGTGCCCACATTTGATGTTGCGAGCCCACTTTCTCTTGACATTGTTCGAGCTATCCCTCCTAAACATGTTGAAATCCCGCATTTGGAACTTTATAATGGTAAAGGAGATCCTCTAACACATGTTAAGACTTTTCAAACAATATGTACTGATTTTGCTTATGACCAAAGGTTGCTTGCAAAACTGTTTACTGGAACATTCAGAGACAAAGCCCTACACTGGTATTGCTCGTTGCCTTCTTATTCTATTACTTCTTTCGAACAACTTGCAAATGCTTTTATTCAACAATTTCAAAACAATATAAGTCCTACAGTTACTTTGATTGATTTAATGCATTGTAAACAAGGTGTTAAAGAAAAAGTGACTGATTTCATTGGTAGATATAAGCATTTGTATGCTCAAATTTCTTTTCCAGTGCCTGACAATGATATTCAAAGAATCTTTATTTCTAATTTACAAAAAGATATTCGCGACAAACTTCTGTTTTCTGAGTTTACTTCTTTCCAACAATTCTGTGCAACTCTTCACAATTATCAACTGACTGTGAGTCAAATGGAACAATCACATCCTATGGCTCCGAGTGATAAGGGTGATAGCAGTCAACAACCATTTGGGAAGTTTAAACCGAACAGAGATTCCATCAAATTCAATGAAAACATCATCAACAACAATGTGAATTCAGCATCAGGTGTGCCTCCTATTTCTAAATTTTTCAAGAAAGAAAGAAAGTATACTCCTTTGAATGAATCATTGCATAGTATTATGAATAATTTATTGGAACAAAATGTGCTTACTCTTCCTCCTATAAGGCAAATTGATCCTGCAAAGATTACTTCACCTTATTTTGATAACAAATCTTTTTGTCAATTTCATCGCCAGCCTGGGCATGATAGTGAAAAATGTTTTTCTTTAAAGGGTAAAATTCAAGATTTGATTGATAATAATACTATCTTTGTTTCTGGAGTGAATGATAAAGGCAACACATCTGTAGCTCCTCCTAACCAAAATCTTCAGATTTTTACTGATCCATTACCTTCTCATACCTCTAATGCGATTGAGGCTAATGATTCCTCTCTCTCATTTGATGGTCGTGTGTCTATGACTCCAAATGTGATTAACTTTGTAGAGCAGCAAGAAAACCCTAAAGAACCTTCCATCACATTTGATTCTAGTGAAACTATCAGGGCACCTGATGGTCCTTTATACATAGTTGCAAAAGTCAATAATACACCTTGCCGTGGAGTGCTTATTGATCCTTCGTGCATGGTTAATGTTATTACTGAAGAATTTATTTTTACTTTGCAATTGAATCAAGTGATCTATGACAAAACAGATGTGATTGTGAAACTATTTGATGCATTTTCTTCTCTTGCAATTGGTTCTATTACATTGCCTATTGAGGTCCATAACAAATCCCTTGATGTAAACTTTGCTATTATTCCTTCATCCGAACAATTTCGTGTGAAGCTTGGCTATCCTTGGCTATCTTCCATGAGAGCTATTGCTTCTCCTATTCATAAGTGTTTAAAATTTCCCCATAATGGTGAAGTTGTTACTGTCAATCATAGTCTCTTTAAACCAGCTGAAAGAACTTCTAGCATTCCTATTGATTACTTTTGGCCTAAACAATTCCAATCCCTTCCTCCGCGAAGTGATCATCTTTTCAAATCTTATCAAAAGTGGAAAACAGATATGATCCTATCTTTAAGTGAACCTAGAACACCGAAACTTGATATTCCTATCATTCTTGAGAAGGAAGTTCTTCCTTTGAAAGATAAAACTAATGTCTTTCCTCAAGAAGATTCCCAACCTGTTCCTATGGATGTGACTATGTCTATGCCTAATAAACCTTCTAAAAGTAGACCTATACCTCCTCGTCATGATGGATTTGGTCTTCTTCCTAAACCAAAGATTCCTCCTTTATATGGAGCGGTTCCTCCTCCTTCCTTTTACAGAGAGAAGAGACCTTCCTCTCCTCCTATTATCCAGCCTAAGAGACCACAACCTAAACACCCAAGTAATAAGGATGAGAACATTCCTCCTCCTCAATCTTATCCACTTCCTACTAAGACTAGACGAAATCATTCTGCACGTGAACTCCGACGAAAGCATCGTCTTAGAGCTCAAGCAGCTGCTTCTCAAACTTTGCAATCTCCAAAGACACCTTCATCAAGCATTATTCCATTTTCTCCAAAATCTCCTAAACATAAGATGTATGATGGTCTTGATCCTGTGCGAGGTAAAGATCCTATTTTTATAAATCTTGACGATGATATAGATGAAAATGTTATTCATGATGAACATGTTACTTCTCTTGCTTTTGACAGTGAATATGAACTTGTTGATGTTGATAACCATTTATCTAACGAATTTTCTAAAGCACTTATCCTAGCTCCTAGACAAGAACAACGTGGCTTGGAACATGAACATAGCCCTTGTTTGGATCTTGTGATAGCTCCATCTGCTGTGTTGGATGTTCCTCCTCTAGCGTGTTCCCTACCTTCCCGAAACATTGATCAGCAAGATCGGGGGGTAGATGACGTGCTAGACTAGTTTCATTAGCATAGCAGACTCTCTCCTCCTCTCTTTTGTTAGTTCTTCTATGTGTTATTCTCATTCTTCTATTTGTTGTCCTTAGTGTTGTCTACTTGAGGACGATGCAAAGCATTGAGATCTCTTTTGGTCTCTCTCATGTTGACCCAAAAGACACATGTGTTCCCTTCTTCTAGGTGACCTTCCTTGATTGGGGAATGAAGAACAATTATGCATACATACATATGATATACATGAATTATCATACAGCATACTGACCCCGAGGAAAGCGAAGTCACCTTGTGCTTTGTGTTTTGTGTCTATTATCCTTGGGTTTATCTCACACTTGTGGGCTAAATCTTTGTGATAACGTGCTCCTTTCCTTTATCATTTCTTATGTGTATCACTACATTAAAACAATCACCCCCGTTGAGGCATGTGTGATCGCTTTAACGTAGGGGGCATACACCCTGTCTATCCTTTCAAGATACTTGAAAATTTCTTGGCAAACTTAGCTTTGCCTTGAAAATTTTTGGTATTTCTTTTTGCATGACTCATAGTGAGGGAACCTTACTACTGACAGTCATGGTTCTCCCTCGTGATCTTCCCTTTTACTTTGTCAATCGAAGTCGTAAGATCCTTAGTCCACTGGGGGCTTGGTGTATCTTGCCTCCTTGACGTGGTGAAAGTCTTTCAATGTTGTTTCCTTGTACTTTACCGGATGTATGAGCATACATACTCCCGCTAAAGTGGGAGCTAAATGTAGTGTCCCGGAATAAAATCATGTAATAATGTTTAAAAGTTCATTTACGGACCATTTGGGTTGGGTAGGATGATTAGTTTCCAAAGTATCAAGTTGACAAATGAAATTGTCAATCTTGACAACTTTTGAGAGCAACTTTTTGTAAAGCAGATAATCGCGATCGAACCCTAGTTGCTCTCCCCTCTTCCAACTCCGAGGAGAGAGAAGGGAGATTCACTAGGGTTGATGGTTTTCACTTAGGGGAGAGACTTCACATTCAAAAGAGGGGTTGAAACCCACAAGATCCAATCCCACGCAATGCAAGATTGGATGCTAGATGAGTTTCAAGGGTTATGACAGCAAGGCTACCCTCTTTTGTAAAGAATGTGGATAGGAGAATTAAGCTAGGAATGCATAGAAAGTGACAAAGATTCGCTTATAAACTGAGATAGGGATATAGGATGAAGCTGCGGACCTGGAATTAGCAGTAAAATGTCGATACGGTGCTATCCTACAAATTTGAGCAAAAGTTGTCAGGACGATAGCGCCCGGCGCCACGGTCCTCCGAAAAATCCGTGAAACGAAGGGGGATCTGTTCGTCTCTGCACAAGGATTCCAGATCTTCAATTTCAGCCGCGTACCTGCAACCTACACACAGAAAAGCAAAGACGATTGGGGGGTTAGGGATTAGGGGTTTGCCTTTAGGTCAAACCCCGGTTTTGTAATTAACCAAGAAATGAGAAATGCTGTAAATGTAAATGTCTGTAATGTAAAACAAGTACTAATACCTTGTTGTAAGGATGTTTGTATCCTTATGTGTGAAGGTATAGATGCTGTTGTTTGTTGTATGTTGTATGTAGCATGTAGTAAGTGATCTCCTCTTCAATGGTTGAATCCTTGTCTTGAATGCAACACTTAGCCTTGAATGGAGACTTGGAATGAATGCTTGAATGCTTGAATGCTTGAGTATAGTTTCCATGCTTGTACACATATGTCCCTCTTACCCAAATGGGAGAGGCAAATGTAGTTTATATACTTGTCATTTAGGGCTGATAGACTGATTTTCCCGACCTTAGGCCGACCAGGAAAGATAATTTTCCAATTTGCAAACATAAAGACCTGAAGTCCAAAAGAGACCGGGCCCAAAATAGGACCCAGGGACCAGGGTGCTGGACACCCTGGTCCTGAAGGACCAGGGTGCTGGGCGCTCTGGTCCCACCTCCTGGGACAGCAGGGTGCAAAGGAGGTTCAGGCCAAGGTGCAAGAAAATGCAGTTTTCAGTGTCATAATCAGGTTTCGGGGTCTCCATTCAGGTTGCGTGTTGCGTCACCATCGTGAAGACCGAAATGCAGTTGAAATTGCAAGTGTCACAATTTTAGGATGCTACATCTGCTAACAGAGATTGAGATTCCTAACAAGATCTATTCTGGTAAAGAACATTGTATGACCTTAACCAATCTAACCTTAACCGGTTTGACCTTAACTGGTCTGGTTCCTATTCTGCAGATAGTTACTTGTGAGTTCCATCTCATCATGGTTTTTCTCATTTGGGTTTCCACATCAAAATCTCTTGTGTTATGGTGTTTGTGCTTCTATGGGTGAATGCATTATTTTCTATTTGGTTTGCATGTGTGCTAACAAGTTTGTCTACTAAACTATTTTACCAGTTTACTGTTAGTCTAGCAAAGTATTTAAGTACATTGATCTTTGGCATACTAATTCACCCCCCTCTTAGTATTCATCAATTGGTATTAGAGCCTACCTTTCTATAAGTCTAACCACTTGGAAAGAGATATGGGGGAATACACTATGAGGGAACTTGCTAATCGGCTCACTCAGTTTGAGAAAGCCTGTGATGATTTTATGGTCAAATATAAGGCCTCTCAAGCAAAAAGGAGAGAACATACTAAAAAGCTGATGGAGCTATCTGAAAATAGTTATTTTGATGAAGCGGACATGGAAGCCCTAATCCAAGAAGTAGAAAATCTGAATGAATCCAATTCCAATTTGACAAAGGAGTTGGAAGGACTGACTATCCGAATGTGCTAAGAGCTTGAGAACTAGAGGAAAGTTGAAGATTTGATAAAAGACAAAGATCATGAAATCTCCAAGCTGAAGCAAGAGATCAGTGCCCTAACTACTCAACTCCATGTGAGCAAAGTGGAAAAGGAAGACATGCAAGGAGAATTGAACATGACCATATCTAAGAATGCAAATCTGATGGAAACAAATGCTGCTATTTCCAAAGAACTCTCTGAGTCAAAGGAAATACTTGCTAAGTTCAACAAGAGTTCTATTAAGCTAGAGCAAAAGCTTGAATCTACCGAACCTGTCAAGAATACTGATGGACTTGGTTATTCCAATCATGAGGAAGGTGAGACCTCTGGTACAAATGCTGGAGCATTCAAGAAACAACCAGCATCAAAGGATAAAGGTCAGCAAAAGTTTAAACCTATTTGCTTTAACTATCTTAAAGATTGACATACTGCCAATGTGTGTAGGAGTAAGGCTTACAATAATTTTCCTTATTTTCTAAATGATAAGCCTAGATCCTATAGATTCAATGGTAACTATTATGCATGCAACAAGTCTAGGCATAGAGCATCTGAATATAGGTCTATTATGAACAACGCTGGAAGATATCCTCAAAGGACTCAAGGAGTTGGTCCAAAACCTTTTGTGAACCAGAATCACAACCGGTTTAATACCTTTAATCATCAGTCAGGAAGCGGTGGCTATCAAGCAAAAACTGGATGGAGAGCAAACTATTTGATCTGTCATGGTCATGGTCACACGACTGCAACATGTAGGAGGAAGAATGGTAACATGAATAATGGACCTTGGAGAGCACCTGGAATGGTCTGCTATCATTGCAACAAACTGGGTCACATTGCGAGATTCTATAGAAGTAGGAGTAAATCGGATGTTATACCAATCACTCTGAAAGGAAAGATTGATATTGACACTATTCAAGCAGATATGAACAAAACCTAGAAGAAGAAACTGGCGGTGTTGCAAGAAGAACCAGTTTCTGCACCTAGTGTGGAAATAACGAAACTGGCAAACTAAGCATCAGAAAAGCTTAGAGGGAGCAAATGGTGAAATATTTTGAACCCCTAGTTTACACCGATAAAAGACCTTAATCGGTATGCGATACCTGTCATTTGGCAGAAGACCATAAATGGTAAAAGGCAAATTAGGGTTTACGCCCTAATGGTGGAGCATTAATTACAGTAGGTGAGGAATATGCTTAAAAGGAATTTTCAAATCATTTCTCACTATCATTTTTCAAGTGAAGAAGGTTTTCAAGTGCAGAGCGATGAAAAAGTGATTTGTGTTGCGATTCAGAGAAATTTAGAAACCTTGAAGGAGATTAAGAAGCAAATTACAAACAGTCAAGAGAAGAATGCAAAGCAGTGATTCTGCAACTGACGAAGTGTGAGGCGAAGTAGAATCTGAAAGCCCTAAATTCTTGATTTTCAAAAGGTATTTCTTGAGTTTTATGTTTTTATCATGGCTTCTGCATCTCATACTAGCTCTAGTGCATCTGTCAATTCAGTAAGCTTTATTCAATGCAAGTCCAAATACAATGCCTTGTCACAAGTTCCTGCTGGAGTAATAGTGGAAGAAGGAATATCTAATTATATAGACTATAAAATTGAAGACCTAGGGTCTCTAGCAATCCACTCACAGCTAGGTCTATTCTATGGGAAAGATAAAAAGATCAAACCAGAGTATAGCATTTTGGAGAAGAAGAAACTTCACAATGCGGTTTACTTCCTAGAGGATTTCACAGATGACCACATTAGAATCATTCTGAGAAAAGTTCATGGTGACAAGATGTACCTCGAAAGAATGCATGATATCACACCACAAGCTGTTCATGCCATCACTGGTTTCTACAACATCGGTGAAGTGTTAGCCCTGAGGAAGATCATCAACACTGAAATGACCAAGCTCACTGGTTCATTGAGTGACTCACGAGGAATGACTATTAATTCCATCAAGGATGACCTCGTGAAATATGCCTGCATGGTGATTGGATACCTAACGTTCCATGCTAGTAGAATTAACTATGTATCTACTGTAGTGGTAAATGCTGCTTACTAGATGATCAAGAAAGATGCATTGTTTGATCTCTGCACCGGTATGAAAAGGAAACTCCTTTTGAATCTTAAATCAATCAAACAAGATAATGCATTAAATTCAAGTTTGGACAGCTACTAGTAGGACTATTTTTCTACTTCCAAGGTCACTTCCCTGGAGTGGGAGATATTCAGTGGTCTGCGGACCAACCGGTTACCAAGTAGATCAAATTGCCTCCGAGTAGTTGGAATCGGCTACCTTGAAGTTTTAAACAAGTACTTTGATGAGTTCAGAAGCAAGATGAGCCTGAGTATGAGGATATCTAGTGACATTGTCAAGAAATATGAAGAGGATATCTGCTTTATCATCGATGTGGATGAATACATAATGGAGGCTGTTGAGCCCAGATAGGGAGAAGTAGAGCCTATGGGCTATGAGGTGATGTATGATATGTTGGATAGGTATGCTTCTACCCTAATCACCTCACCTCTTGATCCTAAGGCAAAGAGAACTAGCACCTATCTGGAAAGGGTTGCACTAGTTGTAGAACCTTCTGAAAAGAAAGGAAAGGTAGTGCCTTCGGCATCGGTTCTAGTTACTGCAGCCAGTCCCAGAGTGACCAAGTGGTCACCTACAAAGAAGAAACTAAAAGTGGCACCTGCCAAAGTCTTCGAGAGGAAGAGGAAGACAAGGAATAACTTGCCGGACTTAGAAGAAACTGTGTTTGAGGAAAAACCCAAGAAGACAAGACAAGCAAAGAAAAAGACAAAGATTGAACTGGCATCATTGGCACCAATAAATATTGACATTTCTTCCTACAAACCATTGACACATTTTTAAAGAACCATAAAAAATATTAGGAGAAAAGTGTTGAATGATTTGATTGAGTGTTTTGATGATTTCAATGATGATAAAAAGGAAGTAGTTGAACAAGAAATCATTAAGTATTTATGTGTTAATGACCGGTCGTCTTCAAAAATTAGATCTGAGACACTGGATTCTTTGTATAACTCCTTAGACAATAAATGGTGCATTGCCATAGAAAAGGAATAGAAAATGAGAGAAAATTTTTGCTCAACATTTTCCTGATGTATCAAATTTAGAACTTTTCAAAGTTATGAATAAATACAAAGGCCTCTTCTTCATGAGAAGAAGAAGACTCTTGTTACTGGAAGGAAAGAGTCAAGAAGTGATCAAGAATACACATACTCTTTCTCAAGAAGCTCTTAAGATGCATCAAGTGGTTGAAGCCAACAGGAAGGTTGAGCAAGAACTGGCAATAACTAAACTAGATGAAGTGTTTGATAATGAAGGAAACCTAGTTACTGAACCAAAAGACACCATTGATGTTGATGCTCTGGATGTAGAGGATGTTGCTCAGGATACACCATCAAAACAAAAAGTATAGGAGAAGTAGGCTAAACAAGTAGGAAAGCAAAAGGAAGAAGAAGACAAAAAGGAGGAAGCAAAGAAATAGGTGGAGAAGAAGAAAAAGGAAGAATATGAGGAGAAATGGAAACAAGAGGAAAAGAGAAAAGAGGATGAGAAGAAAAGAAGAGAAGAGGATAAAGAGAAAAAGAAACAGGAAGATGCAAAGAAGAAGAAAGAAGAAAAGGATAAGGAAGAGAAGAAGAAAAAGGAAGAAGATGAGGAGAAATGGAAATAGGAAGAAAAGAGAAAAGAGGATGAGAAGAAAAGAAAGGAAGAGGAGAAGAGAAAGGAAGAGGAGAAAAGGAAGGAAGTAGAGAAGAGTAAGGTAGAGGAGGATAAGGAAGAGGAAAAGAGAAAAGAAGCAGAGAAGAAGAAGGTAGAGGAGGACAAGGAAGTAGAAGCAGCAAAGAGCATGTAGATGGAGACTCCAAAGGCAACCGGTAGTCAAGCCAAACCAGCTGATCTCACCAATCCTATTGACCTCCAGTCTACAAATGAAATGGAGTTGCTAAAAATTATTAAGGTTGCTCAAGAATGCCTTGAAGTGTTAAGGAGGAAGAAGGAGGAAGATCTGATCCAAGTTGCAATGGACACTCTTACCGGTTTGTTACCCAGTACAAACCTCCCCAATGCTGATTCATCATTGGCACAATTGAAGCTCTTGTGCACAGTAGTAGATGATCAGGTGTAGATCCTAGAAGAGGTAGCAGAGGCGAATGCCAAGAAAGAGCATCAAAAGGCTCTCAACATTGCCTTGGTGAAGAAGCTTAATGAGCTCTAGCCCAAACTACAAAAAGCACAAAAAGACATAAGGAATGCTCTGGATGAGGGGAATATACTATTGAGTAAGATTTGCCAACCCCATCTCTTCTATGATGATGTGCTTGTACATAAGCAAAAGCTACAAACTGACTTGCAGTTATATATGAGTACCGTCAAGCTATCGTATGACTCTTTTACAGCTTATGGGCAAACCATTCACCGGTTTCATATCCAATCTACCAAAATAGAGTTGGAAATAAGTAACCGGACTCAAAATTTGCAAGAACTCCAATTGGTTCTACTCCAACGCCTGCAAATCCTTCAGAAATGTTATCTCAATTTGGATGCTTTAACGGTGACTCAAGAGATGAGCACAATAGACACCATGAAAGAACAGGTCTCCCAGATGTAGACAAAGAAGGGAGTGGCTACCTGCCTACTTGAGTCCTGGTCCTTATCTATGAAACAATTTTTGCAAGACTTTAAATTAATTATTGACAAATTTAATTCTTTACTGTCATAAACACTTATTATTTTAATGAAATAGGGGTTAGTCTATAATATTTTGTTGTCACTGTTGGCAAAGGGGGAGAAGTATAAATTTTTAATGTTTTGATGTATACTTTCATGTTATTTATGTTAAGAAGTAGTATACATTATATTTTTCTACAAAAGGGTTAGTGTATATGCTTAAGGGGAGTAATTTTGATTATGGCATATTTTTGTTGTAAAACACTTAGATGTCAAAATTTCCTAAGTGTTGCCATCAATGTCAAAGGGGGAGATTGTTGGCATTTTTGATGATTATGTTGTGATTGTCATTAATGGACACACACTTGCATTGAGATCACTTTCATATGTATGAGTTATGCTCAACTAGCAATTGTTCCCAACCAGTATGAATCATTATAGTCCTTAGAATATTGGTGTTTTGCAGAAAGTGTTTACCGATCTGAAGCAGTATGTTGACCCCAAGTGGTTCAAGGATCTCAAGCAGTACGAAGGATCAAAGTGGTAGAACACATATTTCCTAGTCTTCATTTTGTCAAACCGGCAATCGGTATTTTTCTTAAACCGGTATTTTGTATGAACTGATAATACTCTGTGATGAGTTACCAACCGGAATTTTGTGATGAGTTACCATCCACTGATTGTTTGACAGTGTCGACACTTCAACAGTGCTTTTTATGTCATGTTACCAGATGTGTCTAGGTGCATTGAACCTAGGAAATTGTATTGTAATCCTATTGGACTGACATGAAATCAGATTCCTTTATAAGGACATCATGTCTAGGGTTTTAGGTTGTTGCTAGGGTTTAAGGTGGTTGATGAGTTAGAGAAAGTGTGAATGTGATGAAGACTAAAGTAATGCTAGAATGCATTAGGAATGAGCTATCAAGGATCTAACCAAGCAATCTATGCTATTTTCTAGATCAATGACTTGTTGATTACTTACATCTTCGACAAGTCTGAAGCCCTTAACCAGGTAGGCCCAAAAGCCTTTTGTAAATCCTCTAACAAGGTGGTTCACATTTGTGGATCTAAAATCCTCTAGCAAGGTAGTATTTAATCAGACTTATCTCCTAACAGAGATTGAGATTCCTAATAGGATCTGTTCTGGTAAAGAACATTGTATGACCTTAACTAGTCTGGTTCCTATTCTGTAGATAATTACCTGTGAGTTCCATCTCACCATGGTTTTTCCCATTTGGGTTTCCATGTCAAAATATCTTGTGTTATTTTTTTTGTGCTTCTGTGGGTGAATGCATTGTTTGCTATTTGGTTTGCATGTGTGCTAACCGGTTTTTCTGCTAAACTGTTTTATTGGTTTATTGTTAGTCTAGAAAAGTGTTTAAGTACATTGATTTTTGGCATAATAATTCACCCCCCCCTCTTATTATTCATTAGGTGACACTCTAGAGAATCCTTCTACATGCTAGGTGAAACCAAGTTCCCATTCTAACTCCTATTGATCATGATTGATCATCTCGTCAATATGGCTAAGACTATACTCTCAAGGTTTTGGTTACGTACTAATTGGACCCTACTCTGGGATCAAAACTTGGCTCCTAGTCTCCTCCATACCCTAACACCAAGGTAGACTCTTCCCAAATTGCACTTGGAAGTATTACAAATCACTAAACTCCAAACTAGGTTCACAAGCCAAAAGACTTACACTATCCTATCAATGGTTACTTGATAGTCAACCAATACCCCTCAAGATGGTCACCAAAAAATGGTTATACCTCCTCCCAACACCTAATGAACCTTCACAAACATCTAGGGTCTATTCACAACCCATGGCACCTTTAAAATTAACTTGCCTTGGCTAATACTCCTCCTCATCTCATACTGTCCCTATTGTGACAGTTTGCTACTATCACTAGCAATCCACCAGTTTAAGGCCTCCCTTGGGCACTCCAATTTCTCCAATGCCTTGGGACGGTAGTTAACACACCCTCCAACACTACTTTAATCCCTCCTGGCCCTAACACACTTTGTCATTTCAAACAAAGCTTCCACCATTGATTGCGACAATCATTCTGCCCCACTGTGACTGCAACAGTCATAAAACCATCATGCATGCACATGCCATCTCTTTCATGGAATCCTACACACACCTTGGAAATGTAATATACATCCTTGGCCTCATCCCTACCCAAAATGAGGTTTTTTTAATCATTAAAATAAAATATATTACATTTGCAAAGTCATTGGATACCTTAGGTCAGGGTTCTGGCAGTTTTTGTACAAATGCAAAGAACTTTGCTTAAACACAATAAAAATGAATGCCACCACCTCCAAAGTAAAAAGTGAAATAATTCCTTCAACATCCCTAAACAAGAAAAATTCAAGATATAAACACCAAATGCATCAAAATCAATAAGGAATCTGACTGTACATGTTGAAACTCAAAAAATGCACATGAAAATATGGTTTTTTATTGCTCCAAATGATTGTTTTCGACCAAATGCTCACAATATCCCCAATTTCATTTTTTTTCAATTTTTATAGAATTTGTGACCTTCAAGACTAAACCATAACTACCCAACTACCTCTAACCACCTATTCTTGTCATTTTTGCATTTTTGACAATAAAAGTTACTCTCAAAAGTTGTCAAGATTGACAATTTCATTTGTCAACTTGATACTTTGGAAACTAATCATCCTACCCAACCCAAATGGTCCTTAAATGACCTTTTAGGCATTACTACATTGTTTTATTCCTCACAAACCTAGTCTACCCTTCAAAACCCAATTTTAGCCCTTTCTAGGCCTAATTGCCAACTCTAACAATTTTACACTTTTTGATCTTTCTATTACATTTCATTTCATTTATTGGCTCTAGTGGCCATGATTACATTGTTTTAAGACCTTAAAGGCCTTTTAGACTTCATTTCCACTTGATTCTCCATGAGGGCCTATCAGTGACCCTAGTGCACCTTGCCTTCATAGGTCTTCATAGGTGCTCCATAGGTGCTCCTGCACCACATTCCCTTAAAGTATACCCAGATCTGGTATTCTTTGAGGGTTGAGATTCTTTTTTCCTTATGGAAAGATAGGAATGTTATTATTTTTCTCATACCTCTATTGATACTTTTGTTTCTCTTTTTACTAAAGCCTCTATTTGTAGCAATGCTATGCTTCAAATTCAATTTGATCACCTCCAAGAGTTAATTGATCACTAGAGAAATACCCCTTGTACTATGGCCAAGATAACCTAGGACAATTTTTATTCTCACAATTATCCTTTTGCCTCATGGCTATAGACATGGCTAGAGATTTTTCAAGTCGATGTACTCAAACCCCGAGATCCCAAGCTCATCACCACTAGTTTGGAGGCAAAAGTGTTTTATCTCTATGTTATCTTTCCTCTCCGTTGCATCAAGGTTCTACTTCTAGGTAGCCTTTGAGTGTGGTGAAGTCATCTACTCGTAGTGGCAGTAGTTGGCCATCAGCTAGTGGTGGTGGTGGTTGGCTAGACTCTTCAAAGTGGCTCCCTCGATTGGCTCTAACATTTTCACTAGAGAGAAATGAAGATAAAGAGGAGGGAGAGACTAATACTAATGAGGTATGGTCCCTTATTGATGTCACCGTAGACCCCATTGATGTATTGGATATATTGGATGACTAAGAGCTTACCTTTCCTAATATTATAATAAAAATATTTGTTGTCAATTTAAAGATAGGTGAGTAATAATTTGAAATCAATACTCTTGGAAAATAAAACTATTCGAGTATTACTCTAAATGAATATTATAGTTGCTAAGGCTTTATCTTGACCCCTAATTTGATTCATACAATAAATATTTTATTAATTAGTTTATTTTAAATTTTATAATAAAATTTTTAGAAGCATAGTCAAAGTTGAGTATGTCAAAATGAAAATTGTGTTTATTTTAAATTTCATAGTTTGATTAAATAGATGATTCTAAGATTGATAGTTTGATTAATTATTTAAATTTAAAATATACCACAAATATGAGTATGAGGAGCTATATTAATTGTATTTTTCTTTATTTACATTTTTCAGATTATTTTTTAAAATTCTTAAATAAACAGTTATATACTTAAATAAATAGTTATATACTTATATAAATAAAATTTTTAATAATAAGACAATAAATAAATAAAATATTACCTACAAAATAATTTTTATTATTTTATAAAGTTTATTTGTTTTTCATATAAATATCCTTTTTAATATTTATTTAAAAAATTTAATTATATTTTAATTTTGCATAGAACATTTATTCACTTAATAACTATTTCATAATTTTATAATTATTATATTCATTATAATAATTATGTCAATATAAATACAATGTGTACGTGTATATTTATAAATTGTTCAATATAAATATCATCCATTCAATACATAAATTTATCTATTTAGTATTACTGTTTTCTAGAAGTGAAAACTTTGAGAAACCCCCTCTCAAAAAATTGTATAAAATCTTAGTGAATATTTAATTTTTTAAAATAAAATAATAATTTTTATTGACCAATCTTTCATTTTTTTAGTGAAAAATATTAATTTTATCTACGAATTTTTTTATATCAATTTTTTTGGTAGAAAATATTGGCGAATATTGGAAAATAATAAGAGTATGCATTAATTACTATTCCAAATCCTTTCATTTAAAAAAGTAGTTTTTTATAGAAAAGTAGAGAATTGAAGGTAGAAATTATTAATGAGTTTAAGGGGTAGACTTTATTTTATTTAGTTTTTACCATTAATTTAAAATAATCTAATAGCCCTCTTTGTATTTTGTGAGATAAAATGTACCAACAATTTGTAACACTCGTGAGGCCAAATATTGCTTTTAGACCATTGAATTTCATTGAGGTCAACAATTCAAAATAATTTTCAACTCACATGAGCATTACAACTTGTAGGTACAATTTACCACATGGAATATAGTGAAGGTTACTATATTATATTTTAAGTCAATGGTGGCAACTAAAGATTGTTGATATAACCGTAAAGTAACTAATAATTATGATATATTATTGGTGAATTAATTTAGATTTCTATAATAAATTGTAAAATATTGGTGAATCTGATCCAATCATGTATCGAATATTGTGGCAAATCTTTGAGTTAAAAAATTAATAAAATAATTTCTCTAGCGATTTAAATGATACTTAAATAAAAATTTGTAAAATGTGGCGATACAAGTTACCTTAAAATTTTAATTTATAGCCAAATTTTGATTCAGAAATTTCAAAAAATTGCTAATTGGTGAATATTAGCCACTAAAAATTTCATTGTTTTCTAGTAAGTTATAGTGATTTGTTGTTTTCCATTTGATATCAAAACACAAACCAATCCTATGCATGTGACATGTGAATAATGGAAGAATAGAATAAGTAAAATTCCCCTTCATGTGTGTGTGACATGCATTTTTCTTAGCTGATATGAATTTTATACTACACAAAAAGGTGTTTTAAAGAAGTTTTCATAGAGAAATCATTGTTTAAATATGCAAGTTAAGTTATTTTCCAAAATTATGTTTTATGTCTTTAGTGAGCTTGAAATATTTTCTTGACATATTATTTGTTTTCTAAACTTAGATTGAAAATTATATAATACTAGATTCTTTAATGACATAAGTAGAGGCTTTACCTAATTCTTTAATGACATAATGCCTGATTCTTTTATTTGATTCGAAAGTCAATAAAGATGAAGTCCATAAACACAAGGGATAGTTTTGCATGGGTTCAGGCCTTTTTACTTTGCCTTGGGTACCAAATTTTAAGCCTGATCCAAATTTATGTCAATTCATGCCTTTCTAGATATCATTTCCAGACCTCCCCCTTGAATACCGAGACCCTGATATTATTGAAACTCTAGCTAACAAGTTTGGATTTTTTGTAAAGAATGACTTGATCCCATTCGATTTTTTCCACTTGCAAGTCAGAGAGTGTCTCCTCCTCAATCTTTCAAAGTCTTTTCCCTACTCAATCTCTATTCAGAGAAAATGTGGAACTTGGAATCAGAAAATAGAAATCCAAAATGCTACCTATGTAGATCAACATCAAAATTTTATGGGTCACTATAACACACAGTGTCAGGGTACTGCTCAATAAAGGATTTATGTGTGTAAAGATCACACTTCGTATCCTCTTCAGTGCTCTTTACATTTGATAGAAAAAAGAGGTCAATTTCAAGAGGAGGGACTGGGTAATGAGTTTTCAATACAGCCACTTAAGGTACATGACATGATGACCTTCAATATCTACTTTGAGTCAATATTTAAGAATGCCCATCTAGATGATTCATCAAGTTCTCCTAATCAGAAAATCCTTAATGAAATAAATCTTAAGCTTGTTTGTAAAGCACTTTTAGATGCATTTCTTAAGGCATTTTTCCCATCTATTTTGAGAAAGCACAAATTCTTAGGTTTTGATAGGAGCTGGTATTTTGGTAAGACTATCAATTATGCTTTCTCTTTGAATGGAACACTTTGGCTTCATAAACTTCAGGGTCATAGACACAATTCTTTCAGTATTTCACATGAAGGGCTCTGATCTTATTTCAAATTGGAGAGTATTGTTCAAAATTTGATCTTCCAGAGGGATTTAATGGGTCTCGTTCATATAGAGTCATGTTCTCCTTCCTTGAAATTTGATAAATGTAATAAAAAATTAGAAGAAGAGCTTCAAAGATAGGCATATGAGTTGATTCTAAGTGTGGCTTCACATCATTTTGATGAAATTGCTCAAGAGGAGTTGCTAGGAAATTATGCTAACTGTGTGCAACTATTAGGGCATGATAATATGCTTGGTTCTAGTATGAGTGGGAAAGTTGACAATATGTCTCATTTAATTAAATTTGAGGGCCCTGAGATACTTTCACGGTCTCACTTTGAAGATTGGATTGGGAATCAAAAAGCAGTTGTTCAAAATCAGAATATTGCATCTAATCATATTTTGCCAACTGATCATATGCCAATATGGAAAAAATGCAGTATTTTGGTCCATTTAATTTTGTTCTAGATGATGTTGATATCTGTCACCAGTTATCACTAGATGTATTTCCAAGAATTTTTAAAAAAATAGATTAGGAAGGGGTTTTAGTAGAGGAAGAGCAATCAAATTTTGTCCCTTGTAACTCGTCCATGGAAGAAGATCTACTTAAGGGAAGATTTGATTTTTATCAAACCCTTTCCATCTCCCAAATGCCTGCTTTAAGTAAATCAGATTTGAGAACTAAAAAAGAGGGAGAAAATCAAAAGCGGTTAAAGAAAAAGAAGAAATTGATGCTGGTGTTCAAACCACCATTGATAAAAAAATTCTCAGCTACTAAGAGAGTTACAAGAAGAACTAAATGTAGTTCTCCTCAATAGGTATGAAAGTATTGTCTCGGAATGTCAGAGGTATAAATGCCTCTAACAAAAGGAAGAGAATCAAGTTACAACTTGACTCTTCTCATGTAGATGTAGTTTTACTTCAAGAAACTAAAATGTTAGATGAGGTTTATCAGAAAACAATTGTCAAATGGCCAAATTGGAAATCAGCACATATCCAAAGTATAGGTGCTTCAGGAGGTCTCATAGTTCTCTAGAATCTGAAGTCCATAATTGCTCAGTTTGTAAAGCAAGGAACCAATTGGCAACATATTAGTATAAAGAATTTTGATATGTTTTTCAATTTGATAAATGTTTATGGTCCAACCTCTACCCAAGATAAGAAGAATTTATGGTCCTCTCTCACTCGGATCAATCAACAAGTCACAGGTAAAAATGTTATTTGGGAGGGGGGGGGATTTAAATGCAATTACTTCACTATAAGATAAAAAAGGTGGTATTTGTCCCCCTATCAAGACTATTAAAGACTTCAAAGAATTTATAAATGATAATGACTCATTTGACAGTCTTCCACAAAATGGCTTTTTCACTTGGTCCAATAGGAGAGTTGGTTTCTTACAAATTGTGGAGAGATTAGACAGATTTCTTTTCTCTTAAGAATGGAGGGCTCAAAACTATTCTTTACAGGTTCAAATTTTACCCTTAGCAGGATTAAATCATTTCCCTATCCTTTTGAGTATTGAAAAAATGGTATCCCTACCAAAACATAACCATATACCTTCTTTCAAATTTCAAAGGATGTGGTTCCAACATCCTCACTTTCATACCTTGATTCGACAGTGGTGGCTAAGTGTGCCCCAGGTGGTCGGCACCAAAATGTTTAAGCTCCATAAAAAAATGTAGTATGTTAAAACCCAAATTAAAACATCGAATAAGGAAGTTTTCAAAAACATATTTGTCCAAAAATAAATTGTTGAAAACTAGTTGCATGTGATGAATGAATAGATCATCTCTAATGGGCTTGATTCAAAATTGTTTGCTAATAAAAAATAAGCTCAGGTGGGATGGGAAGAAATTTGTAAGAAAGAGGAGGAATACTAGAGACATAAATCTCATGAGATATGGTTAAGGGAAGGGGATAAAAACACCAAATTCTTTCAAATTTCAGCTAAGAAGAAGAGGCCAGCCACTACTATATTTTCCATTAAGGAAGCCTCCTCAAGTAAAATCCTTTAAGAATCTCAAGAAATTCTAGATGAAGGAGTTAATTATTTTAAGAACCTACTTGCTCCCACCTCTTCAAACCCTCCACTCGATGTACAAGAATAAGAGATTATGGATGCTATTCCCCATATTGTTTGTCCCCTGGATAATCAACAATTATTGGCCCCTTTTAAAATTAAAGAGATCCGTAAAGTAGTCTTTTCTTTCCCGTCGGACAAGGCTTTGGGCCTGGATGGTTTTATGACTCTTTTCTTCCAAAAATGTTGGGATGTTTTGGGCTCTGAATTGTTTACAATAATGGAGGAGTCAAGAAAGAGCTCATCCATTCTTTGAAATTTCAGTACTACTAATATTGTTGTTATTCTGAAAAATCAAAGAGCCAACAACTTTTGAAGACTTTAGGCCCATTTCATTATGCAATACAATATACAAGATTATTAACAAAGCCATTTATTTGAGATTGCAGAAAAAAATTATCAAAATCATATCCCCAGAACAAGGTGGTTTCGTTCTAGGAAGAGAAACCATGGAAGGTGCCTTAGTTGCCCATGAGGTGTTGTTGCACTCCATCCACTCCAACAATGCATCTTCTTTTGTATTCAAATTGGATATGATGAAAGCATATGACAAACTTAACTAGTCTTTTCTATTTAAAGTTGAGCAAATTTGGATTTGCTAAGAAGTGGTGTAAGTGGATTAGGGCATGTATCTCAAGAGCTCACTTTTTCAGTGTTAATTAATGGTGTTCCTACTGGTTTCTTTTTTTCTCCACAAGGTATGAGACAAGGAGACCCCCTATCCCCATCTCTATTTATAATTATGGGAGAAGCTTTTAGCAAAATCATTAAGTCTAAACATGGTGAAGGGTTTTGGAGGGGTGCTCATATTGAAGGTACATCTATGTCAGTTACACACTCTTTATTTGTCGATGACACACTATTGTTTGGTCAATCAAATGTTCAAGAGGCAAAGCAGATCAGACAAACTTTGGATCTTTACATGGCAATCTCAGGTCAAAGAATGAATGCTCAGAAATCAAAGATATATGTTTTTAGTATAAATGATGTCATCACAAGGAAAATTCTTGATACTTTGGGTTTCTCTCAAGAGTGTCTTCCCACCACATATCTTGGCATTCATTTTTTAAGTCATCTTATTGGAAAGCTATTATAGACAGAATTAAGAATGCCATTTCCACATGGAAGGCACACTGGTTGTCCTTATCAGGGAGGTTACTCCTAATAAAAACTCTCTTGTCTACCATTCCCAATTACTTCATGGAAGTCCTCAAAGCCCTTGCTGGAGTCATTCATCATATTGAAAAACTTAATAGAGGTTTATTATGGAGGAACAATATGTCAGAAGAAAAGAAGATCCTTCTTATTTCAGTTCAGGAAATGGCACATGATAAGGGGGGAGGGGGTGTTGGTGTACATGAATTATCTAAAAGAAACATTGCCTTTGGGGGTAAACTTGTGTGGCAAATGGTCTCCAAACCAAAAAACAAGTGGTGCAGAATCATGCAAGAAAAATACTTGGACTCTTTAAACCCTTCCCGAGTCATAACAACCCTTGATCCTCCAAAAAGGTTAGTTGTTTGGAACTTCATGATGTCTTGTAGGTAGATTATTACAAAATATGTATCTTGGGAGGTCCACAATGGTGAGAGCATTCATTTTTAGGACTCATGGAATGGTATGCCTTCCTTAAAGTTTTTCAGAACTTCTTTTGGATGCCATTTCAACTATAAAAAATTGTTGGGGTTCGCGTTTGATAGACTATGTGAGTGGTGTGGAAATTTTTTCAGGGAAAGCCATTTGGAAAGATCCTCTTGATCTACTGATTAGAGATGATCAAAGGTCTTGTTTTCAAGAAATTTTGTCTAGTAGAAGAGTGTATATTTCAAATGAAGAAAACAAATTGTTATGGGCTCCAGCTCATGATGGCAAATATTCAATCAGAGATGGTTATGTGGCTACCCGACATATGGAAAATCAGAAAGTTAAGAGTCAAGCTTTTTAATTTTGTTGGAATAGTGTTGTGCTTCCTAAAGCAAGTTGCTTTGCCTAGTTAGCTTTGAGAAAAAGGATACTAACAAGTGATAAATTATAAAGATTACACATTGCTAACTCTTTTGCTTGTGTATTATACAAAGTTGAAACTGAAACTGTAGACCATTTACTCCCTAGGTGTCCCTTTGCTCAGCAATTTTGGTTCCATGTTGTGGAGAAACTGAATTTATCTATGTCACTGCCCTATACTTTATGGAACTTTTTCAATCCTGGCCTACTCTTTTCACAAACTCTTTATTTGCTAGCATTTAGAAATGTATTCAGGCAACTGTCATTTGGTCAATTTGGTGGGAAATAAATAAAAGAATTTTTAGATAGATTGAATCTTCAACTCATTTGGTACTAGAAGGAATTGAGAAATATGCTTTAGAACAGGTTATGCATTTATCAAGAACATAAGTAGCAATTTTACTTTTTCATCTTGGGATGGCTGCATTGTCAAGATTTGGAAAGGTCTTGCTATCCCTTCTTTTAGTGCTACATTTGGCTAGGAAATATAGTCAATCAACAAAAACCTAATTAAATGGAAACCTCCTCCAAGTGGCTTTATCAAATTAAATTTTGATGGTTTATCTAGAGGAAATCCTGGTGATTCAGGAATTGGAGTTTGTATTAGAGATCATTTAGGTTCTCCCTTGGCAACTAAATCTTCTTCTATTCCTCTTGGCACAAATAATTTAGTGAAAGCTCTTGCCTTATTATATGGACTGACATTGGAAAAAAAATTAAGGTTCCCTAGGCTACATGTTGAAGGAGATTCTTCTATTATAGTGAAAGCTTGCATTTTGAGATGTTCATTTAACTAGAAAATCTCCTACATTTTAAAGCGAGCATGGTTGTTACTAGATTCATTTGAGGAATGTTGCATTTCTCACATATTCAGGGAAGGTAATAGAGTAGTAGATGTATTAGCAAATTTGGGTCGTGATAAGATGGAAGTGGACTTTGCATCTCCAAATTTCAAGGTGGATAATTTTCCTCATCTAGCAAGAATTATCAATGATGAAAGGAAAGATATTTAAATGATTGACACACTGACCCTATTCTTCAAGATTTCAACAGAATGTATTAAATTTGGTTTTGAAAAGTGAGAAGTTAATGATGTTTTCTACAATTGCATCAAGTTGATTTAAAGCTTGGCATGTTCGGTTTTATTATTTTGAGCTGATTGATTGTTCATCCTTTATCCTTGTTGGCAATTTGATGGCAGTCGTAATGGTGTCTGTCAATTTCTCATTCACTTTTCATGTTGGCAGTACAATGGTGGCTTATTCTATCACCTTCCATATTGGTAGTACGATGGCGGCCTACCCTATGAGTCTCGTGAGATCAAAGATATCTCTTCATTTGATCCCACACATGCGGCATTCTTTATTACTCTGTAAAATAACTAATAAAACCAGTAGCAAGCATGTTGCTCATACTTGCTAATAATTTCACAACAGATGGAGATTCGAAATGATTTTGGTAGGGAATGTGATTATCAAGATAGCCATTTCTCTTATTGGGTGTCGATTCATAACCCACATGTCCTTGCCTTTATAGCCTGCCCTATTTTATTGCATTATGGATTACTCTCTGTGAAACTACAAAGTGCCCGTGATAGTTACTGCTCGGAAGAAGTCATTTGAGGACAACATCACCAAAGACTAGTTGGGTATTGTCTTCAACACCTCCTATCAATATTGCAAATGAAGTATCCAAAGGATTATCGGTGAAGAAATACTCTATCGATAGGAGAAAAGGTTTCTTTTTCCTTCCCAGTTGGTTCCTATTTTTCTTTCCAATATAGTAGACTTGCTGAAGTCTTGGGTTCCCTTAAAGAACATCGTTCATAAAATGATTCGAGTAGAGTTTTTGAATGACAACCAACTTCTGGAAGCCATCCTCTAGTATGATTTGTGGAATGGTCAAGCAAAAGTTGGTGGCCTATTTCCTAGGTAGCTTTTGCTCACTCATAAAGAATTTCCCACAATCTTTGATAGCATAAAGCAGTTCCTCTCCCTGTAGAATGTAAGACCCTTCCAAATACTTGCTCGCAATGCTGGGAGAAGTTTAAATTTAGACTTAAAAAGATGAATCTTCTCTAAATTGTATGCCATCCTAGAGATTTTAGCCCACGATCATGGGTAAGCAGAGCCATCTGCTATCTCTCCACAAATGCTAGTGGGTAATGAAGCTTCTATGTAGGTTAACAAAATTTCTCCTCCTCTTCACCTCTTGATTGACCAAGATAATGAAATAAATTGTTCACTGATTGAAGACCTGATATTTTCCTTTGTTGCACTCAATCTTGGTGATGGATTTTTATCAAGCTTGCAGATTTTGGAGGAGTAACTGATGTTCATACAAGTTTTGGGGCCAATCGATCTCATGTAGAGAGTCCTAGTGTCAGTATAGGGTAGGTTCCCATAATCCAAGAACACACCAAGGACCCTAGAAATCAGACAACACTTCAAGGGTTAAGGAAAATTAGTTTAACAAATCCCACATCCCTCTCTCTACACAAAAGACTACCATTACAAGGTCCCTTTCATTTATCGGTACAAAGCCTTTATGGTCAGAAATGGTTTGGTCCCTTATCCAATGTAAAAATGGCTATTTAATGTTTTATCAGAAGTCCCCTAGGTTAGGGAGACCCCCTTCAATCACTGAATTCAGGTTCCCTCTACCGGTTTGGGTAACTGCTGCAACAAGGCCTACAAAACCTAGTAGCCCTATTAGACCGGATTTCTACACTTAACTCTTTATGTCTCCAAAAGACTAGAAAAAAAATCCAAGATTTGGATACCCTTTTGGGAGTTATAAAACACATCCTAAGGGTTCTTACTAGTAGGGAGCACAAGAATCCAAACCCTACTTGGTTAGGAGACCGATATAGCCCAATTAGGCCTATTACACAAAGGAGTGTGTAGACACAGACCTTAACTCACCAAAAAAAGTCAAGGGATACCCTTAAGCCATTACAAAGACACCAATTCCTAAGTCTTAGGCCATGATTAGACCTTTAACCCCTCATGTGAGACCTATTTGGTTACACTTGTTGACGGCCACATGGAGTTGCCCACCTTAATGCATCAAACCCTCACCTCCAACTGGTCCTAACCTGCAAAAGGCATTTAAATTCCTAAAATACATTGGCCATACTTTCATCCCCTTCAAATCCATGAACCACCAATGAAGGATCAGCAAGGTAAGGCCATTTCTTTGCAAAACCCTAGACAAAACTGTCAAATCTAGACTACTTCCAGAAATTTGCCAACTACTTCCTTGTCTTGGTGAATTAGGACCTTATAATTGATGCATTTGAAATTTTATTGGCCACTCTAACACATCCCACTAGTTTCATAATTCAAAAATGATTGTACAACACGGTACACCATGTAGAATAACAAAATTTCAGGAAATTCTCATAAATCTATTACTTCAATGATGCCAAAGTTTATAAATTCATTCTCCCTTCATTCTCCCCTCCCAATGGTGATTGGGGATGAAACTTTATACCTTCCTCAATGGTTATCAACCACCTTTTGAACTGAGGTGACCATTGGAAAGAAATTTCTATTTGCAACGAAAAGTTGTCAAGTTTGAGCAACTTTTGACATATGTTAAATCTAACTACCTAGAGGTGCTTCAACATGTCCTAAACCTTTCTAAGACATCTCCAACACATAAAAACCTAGAAAAATACTCAACCAAATACCCCTAGGCCCATATGCCCATGGTAGCTTATCAATTTGCCAAATCCATGTCATTGGGTAACAAGGTGGGGTTTATTACAAACAAATCAAACATCAAAAAAACAAGACTACCCTATTACATAGATTGAAAGGTCACATTCTCATGTGTGTCCTTTAGCCTTTATTTCTCTTATTATCTTAGTCATGACGCGCTCCTACACCATACTCTTGGGGTGAATGAATCTCAAGTCCACTTGAGATGAGGTCATGAATGTAGTGCCATGCTTCTTGATCAGATCTGCATCCAATGAAATGGCTTCAGAGTCTAGTTTTCCTTTCCATTTGACCAAGTATTGTTTATACTCATTGTTCCTAGTCTTCTTTACAATCTTGGTGTCCAACACTTTTTCAAGTTTAGGTGGCTCATGTTTGGGAAAATCTATATCTTTTGCTTCTTCTAGGATCTGTTGTGAGTTACATGCATTGGAGTCACCTTTAAAAGGAGTTAGATCACAAACATTAAAAATAGGAGATATGCCAAGGTCTGATGGTAGTTGAATTTCATAAGCATTAGTGCCAAACTTCTTTAAGATTTGGCATGGTCCTACTTTCCTTTGCATGAGCTTAGTGTGTTTTCCCTTGGGTAACCTTTCCTTCTTCAAATTTACCCAAACTAAATATCCAACTTGAAATTGTACCTCTCTCCTTTTCTGATCTGTATGTTCTTTGTATTTTTATGATGACTTTTGAAGTTGTGTTTTGACCTACTCATGAATTTATTCTATGGCTTCAACAAACCTCTCACCATCTGCACTTATGGGATCTGCATGGGGTAGTTTTCTCAACTCCAGTACCCCTCTTGGATGCAACCCATACACAATCCGAAATGGTAACTTCACTGTGCTTCTATTTATAGTTTCATTGTAGGAAAACTCAGCTTGAGATAAGATTGAATCCCACTTTTCACCATGCTGCCTTGTAAGACATCTTGACAAATTCCCTAATGGTCGGTTTACTACTTTTGTCTGCCCATCCATTTGTGGATGATAGGCTGATGAGAAAGATAGATTGGTGCCAGTTTTCCTCCACAAACTTCTCCAAAAATGGCCAACAAATTTGACATCCCGATCAGACACTATGTTCAATGGAAGTCCATGAATCCTTGCTACTTATTTGAAAACTAGATCTGCTATATAAGATGCATCACTAATGGACTTACATGGGAAGAATGTGCCATTTTACTAAACCTATCCACTATCACAAATACATTGTCAAACCCCTTTTGGGTCCTAGGTAAACCCATTACAAATTCCATTGACACACTCTCCCACGTTCTTGAGGGAATGGATAAGGGTTGATAGAGACCAACATTGGTACTTCTTCCTTTTGCCTTTTGGCAAATGGTGCATGCATCTAGAAATTTCCTTACATCAACCTGCAATTTGGGCCAAAAGTAGTGCCTTCTTACCAATTCATGTGTCTTGTCCAAACCAAAATGACCTACCATAGCTCCACTATGCTTTTCCTTGATGATATTAGTCCTCATTGAGCACTTTGGTATGCACAATTTCCCACCTTTGAAAAGAAGTCCATCTTGAATCAGAAAATCAAAAAAATCTACATGATATCTTTCACCAAATTTAGTACATGCCTTGCAAATCTCCTTAAAGTCCTCATCTGCATCATACATTTTTTTCATTGCATCAATCCCAGTGCTTTCTAATTGGATTTCAGATATGGTTAGCACTTTCCTACTCAATGCATTAGCCACTTTGTTGGCTACTCCTTTCTTGTGTTTTATGGAAAAGGTATAGGCTTGTAGGGATTATACCCACTTCATATGCCTATGGCTTAGATTTTCTTGGCTATTAATGAAACTCAAGGCTTGGTTATTAGTATAGACCACAAATTCCTTTGGTAGCAGATAGTGCCTCTATTTTTTCAATTCCTGAACTAGTGCATACATTTTTAGGTCATAAGAAGAATATTTTCTCTTTGCCTCATTGAGTTTTTCACTAAAGAATGCTATAGGTCTTCCTTCTTGGCTTGTGACTGCTCCTATGGCCACATGAATAGCATCACATTCAATCTAAAACACTTTGTTAAAATCAGGTAAAGCAAGTACCAGTTTTTGAGCTACTTTTTTCTTGAGAGTTTCAAATGCCTCATCCACCTCCTTTGTCCAAGAAAACCTACACTTTTGACCACCTTTTATGGTTTCCAACATTGGAGCACATTTCTAGCTGAAACCTCTTATGAACTTTCTATAAAATCTAGCTAATCCATGGAAACTTCTAACTTCACTGATAGTCTTAGGAGTAGGCCAAGAAAGAATTGCATTTACCTTATCCTAATACATCTTCAAGTGACCTTTGGAGATAACAAATCCTAGGTAGATGAGCTCTTCCTGCATGAACAAACACTTCTCCATATTGATCATCAATTCCTCTTCACTCAACCTTTTCAAAACCATGTCTAGATGCCTTAGGTGTTCTTCCTTTGTCTTGCTAAATACTAGGATGTCATCCAAACACACTATTACAAACTTCGCTGTGAATTATTTCAAAACTTCATTAATGAGTCTCATGAATGTACTTGGGGCATTAGACAACCCAAATGGCATAACCTTCCATTCATACAAACCTTCATTTGTTTTGAAGGTTGTTTTCCACTCATCACTAGGCCTAATTCTAATTTGGTGGTATCCACTCCTTAAATCAATTTTAGATAAATATTTTGCACCCCCAAAACAATCAAGCAAATCCTCTATCCTAGGCATTGGAAATCTATACCTTATGGTGATCTTAGTGAGAGCTCTTGAGTCAGTACAAAGCCTCCATGTTCCATCCTTTTTTGGTACCAAAACTGTCGGTACTGCACATGGGCTAAGACTCTTTCCAATAAGATTAGAGTCTTGTAACTCTTGAATCTACCTTGCCATCTCCTCATTTTGTTGTGGTGTGAGTTTGTATGCAGCCTTGTTAGGCAATGTAGCCCCTGGGATCAAGTCAATATAGTGACTGATCTCTCTCATTGGCGGAAAACTCCTTGGTACTCCATTTGCAACTATGCCTTGGTATTTACCAATGATCTCCTTCACTTCCAGACTGAGATCCTTGTCTTTTCCTTCAGCTTTGTCATATGTAGCAGGCTTCCCCTTTGAGGTTGGTATTGGAAGCAATGAAAAGAACATTCCTTCTTCCATCTTTATCTCCTTGAGGAATGGTTTTCCCTCCATCATCATCATTTTGGACTTAGTTTCTTTCTACTCTTTATTGTTTTTAGTTAGGGGTAGTAGCTCTATGACCTTGCCATTCTTTGTGATGGAATAGGTATTCCTAAAGCCATCATGGTGTGATTTGAGGTCATACTACCATGGTCTTCCAAACAAGAGATGACAAGCATCCATGTTAACAACATCAAACAAAATCTTATCTTTATAATCTCCTATCTAGAATTCTACCCATGACTTATCTTCTACAAGAGTTTATTGCCCTTTTGTGAGCCAAGACACCTTATAGGGGTATGGATGGGGTATCCTCCTCAATTTCAACTTCTCTACCATTTCTATTGACAAAAAATTCTTATTAGACCTTGAGTCAACCGAAACTTTACATACCTTTCCTCCTAATTGGAAATTAGTGCGGAAGATAGAGTTCCTCTCAGGTGGCTCCATAGGTGTTGGTACCTTCAAGAGGGTTCTTCTCAACAGTAGTGTCTCTCTGGTCTCTGGATAACCATATGAATCATGTTTACTACTACCTTGGTAATCTGATTCTTGGGTTAGATTGGCTCTCCTTTCTCCTTGGGAACTAGTCCCCATCTTCTCCGAGCATCTACTGGCAATGTGTCCCTCTTGGTTGTAGTTAACACATTTTATTGGTCCTGCTCCTCTTCTTGATGATCTTCCTCTAAAATTTGGCCTTCTACCTATGAAGTTGCCTTTGTTGTTGCTATCATTTATTGAGGAATCTTGACTTCGCTCTCCTTGAAATTCAAAGTTTGATCCTCTTCCTCTGAAGTTTCTTCTTCCTCTTAGTTGCTTACCCCTTCCTCTACTACTCTGCTCTTGTCTTCTTTTGAGCTTCTCCTCTACTTTTAATGCTAATTGATAGAATCTATGAGCACTGTCAGGGCACAAGAGGGCAACTCTTCTTGTATGTTCCACCTTAGGCCATTTAGAGACCTTTCCACTCTTTCACTTTCATCTTCAACCTTCTTAGACTTTATACTCAATTTCTAAAATTCTTCAGTATAGGCACACACATCCATCTCTTTCTGTCTGAGATTCTGCCTTCTCTTGTGTAATTGGACTTCATATTCCTCTGATATATATACTCCCTTGATCTCTGTAATAATCTTCTTCCAAGAGGTGATAATTCCTCTTCCCTCTTTCACTCTTTCTCCTTGCACAAAATTCCACCATGTTAGGGTTCCTCCTTGCATTTTTGAATTGGCAACCTTCATCTTTTGGTTGTTTGCAATGTCTTCACATACAAAGAAGTTGTTTAAAGACTCTATCCAGTCCATCACTCCATTGGCATCCATCTTCCCACTGAAAATAGGAAGGTTTAATTTCATTTCCATGGTTCTCCTCTCCACAAACTTCAAGGCATTGACTAGGTACCTATGCTCTGTAGGAACTTCCTCTTCTTCCTACCCTTGTGGGTTCTCGTCTTCTCCCACTTCCTCTTGCCATCAGGTCCTCTCTCCAGCCTACCTTCCAAGTTCTCAATCAATCTTCTATGCCAATAATTTTCTTCTCTATTCTCTTGTACCATCTTGGCAAGTTCCACATTTTTCATCTTCAGAGGCATTCTTCTAGCCTCACCCTCTAATTCTTCTGATGACATGTAATATTCTTATTCCCAAAAGGATTCCTCCTCTGCTCTAATACCAAAACTGATGCAAAGAGTCCCGGCATCGATATAGGATATGTTCCCCTAATCCAAGAACACACCAAGTACCCCAACAATAATACAACACTCTAGGGGTTAAGGAAATTCAGTTTGACAAATTAGACATCCCTCTCTCTACACAAAAGACTACTGGTACAAGGTCCCTTTCATTTACTAGTACAAAATCTCTATGGTCAACAATGGTTTGGTCCCTTCTCCAATGCAACAATGGCTATTTAAGGTTTTATTAGAAGTCCCCTAGGTCAGGGAGACCCCCTTCAATCACTAAATTCAAGTTCCCTCTACTGGTTTGGGTAACTACTGCAACAAGGCCTACAAAGCCTAGTAGCCTTGTCAAATCGGTTTTCTACACTTAGCTCTTTATGTCTCAAAAAGACCTGACAAAAAATATAGGATTTGGGTACCCTTTTTGGAGTTACAAAACATATCCTAAGGTTTCCTACTGGTAGGGAACACAAGAGTCCAAACCCTACTTGGTTAGGAGACTGATATAGCCCAATTAGGCCTATTTTACAAAGGAGTGTGTAGAAAAAGACCTTAAATGACCAAAAAAACTCAAGGGATACTCTTAAGCCATTGCAAAGACACCAATTCCTAAGTCTTAGGCCATGATCAGACCTTTAACCCTAATGTGAGACATGTTTGATTACACTTGTTGGTGGCCACATGGAGTTGCCCATCTTAATGCATCAAACCCTCACCTCCAACTGGTCCTAACCTACAAAAGGGCTTTAAAATCCTAAAATAAATTGGCCATACTTGCATTCACTTCAAATATATGAACCACTAATGAAGGATCAACAAGGTAAGGCCATTTCTTTGCAAAACCCTAGACAAAACTATCAAATCTAGACTACTTCCAGAAATTTGCCGACTTCTTCCTTGTCTTGGTGAATTAGGACCTCATACTTGATGCATTTGAAAGGTGATTGACCACTCTAACACATCCCACTAGTTTCCTAATTAAAAAATGACTGTGTAGTATGGTACACGACGTAGAATAATGCAATTGTAGGAAATTCTTAGAAATCTATTACTTCAATGATGCCAAAGTTTACAAAGTCATTCTCCCTTCGTTCTCCCCTCCCAATGGTGATTGGGGATGACACTTTATACCTTCCTTGATGTTTAACAACCACATTTTGAAATGAGGTTACCATTGGAAAGAAGTTTCTATTTGCAACCAAAAGTTATCATTAAAAGTTGTCATCAAAGTTGTCAAGTTTGAGCAACTTTTGACATATGTTAAATCTGACGACCTAGAGGTGCTTCAACATGTCCTAAACCTTTCTAAGACATCTCCAACACATAAACACCCAGAAAAATACTCAACCAAATACCCCTAGGCCCATGTACCCATGGTAGCTTATCAATTTACCAAATCCATGTCATTGGGTAACAAGGTGGGGTTTATTACAAACCAATCAAACATCAAACAAACAATACTACCCTATTACATAGATTGGAAGATCACACTCTCATGTGTGTCATTTAGCCTTTATTGCTCTTATTATCTTAGTCATGAGGTTCTCCTACACCAGGGTCAATTTTGGTGAAGGTTTTTTGTCGGGCCCGCAGCCTATGGAGGAGTAAATTTTGATGTTCATACAGGTTTTGGGGCCAACCGATTCAGCCTAATAGGTTTTAGTCTCTTTGGTTCTAATCCAATCGGTATAGAAGAACTAGTAATAGATACATTTTGTAAATCAATATTTTAGTACTGGTAATTGAGGCTCTGTTGTGATCTGGTTAATAGATTAGCATACTGGTATTCAAGTTCCAGTATAAAACAACCAATTAGGATAACTTTTTCTTCAATGGTCCGGTATACACATCTGATCGGTAATAGGTTTTAGTCTCTTTGGTTTTAATCCAGCTGGTATAGTAGAACCAGTAGTGGAGACATTTTGTAAATCAGTATTGTAGTACCAATAATGGAGGCTCTCTTGTGAACCGGTTAATAGGACAACATATTGGTATTCAAGTTCCGATATAACACAACCGGTAATGATGGCTTTTTCTGAAGTGGACCGGTATACACATCTGCTCACCGATAACTGGTTGTGGCAGCTCTATAGTGAACCGACATCCAGAATGACATTCTGGTTCTCAAGTTTAATGGTAACCAGTTGTGGTGGTAGTTTTTTATGAGTGTTTTTGGATTTTACCTAGATCCACTAGCCTCAATTTTGGCATCTATGAGGATTGTACTATGGGCATAATTCATCTCTTTCCTAGGTTCTCTGGGGGGGTTCTTCTTATAGCTTTGATTTATGTTTTTTCATTGTATCTGAGCAAGGATATAGGTTTTTCTTTCTGGTTCTTTCTCTATTGAGCTCTTGAATCTGTTATCTTATATATATATATATATATATAAGCCACTTTTGCCCACAAAAAAAAATATATGTAAAAATAGTTTGTTTAATTTTAATATTATAATTTCTTATGCTAAAGAAATTTGAATAATATTATTGGATTTTTTTTAATACACCTCCCTACAATATTTTCAATAATTGATGCACAATAAAAACTTTTAGCTAAGAAAACTAGTGCACAACAACTAATTAACCCTAGAATTAGTGTGATGGATAGAAAATATCTAGGGAAAGAGGTAGGTTTTTTATTAAAATATCAATGATAACACCTACAAGAATGATTAACCATTCAACTCCCACCACTAGGGAAAGAAGTAGCTATTTTGTTAAAATATTAAGGATAACACCCACAAGAATGATTAACCATCCAACTCCCACCACTAGGATTTTCAATCAATGACTTTGTGAAATAATATGGAACTAATATCTCCCAAATCATTGCAACCTAAGGATCTCAATGGTCCCTTGTAATATTGGAACATGAATATGCCTAGCTATAATTTTGAAAGGAGAGATAAGTACTTGGATACTATCCCTTTGTTCAAAAAGAATTCGAAGTGTTAAGTGTGTATGTGATCTAGAAATTAATAATAAAAAAATGAGTGATTTTGAACAATGAACAATAGATTATAGAAATATAATAGACATTGTAAGCCACACATGAAAAACAAAACAAAAAAAGGAACATAGATCTAAAAATTGCCTTAGAAATTTTTAGACGTGAGTGTTTGGAGCCCCTAGTCTGAAGGTGTTTGTTATTGATAGAAATGAGTTTGAATATATTCATGAGCCTTTAAAATTTTGTCTCCCAAAAGTCAAACTAAGAATAGTAGAACAAGGGTACCCAATGAGTTATGTTAATCTTTCTTGCTTGTTTAAAAGCTATTGCAACCTAGTTCAATGCTCTTGTACCACTTTCACTATTAGGTTTGAACTTGTACTAATGAAATATAGTGATGAAGGGTTGTGCCGCATAGGTTGCCTTAGTCAAAACTTATATTGATGCTCCCACCTCTACAATAGCTATGGTATTGTATGAGAGAATGAAATATATTAGGAATATAATAGACCCAATATTTCCAATAATCTAGTATTAGACTTTACATTAAGTTTTTTTAAGAAGGATTAGAATTTATCAAATAAATTATTAATATTTTTTAAAGATAATTTACAATAGTCTCACTCCACTATAAGTTCATCTTACTATTGACAAAAATTATCAATTTTTAATATAATGATGAAATAAGATTTTATTAGAATATCTATGAGATTATATATATATATATATATATATATATATATATATATATATATATATATTTCATTTTTTTCACTAATTAAGAAAAATATAACTTTATCTCATACAGTGAATACTCCAATCAATTATATTTATTTTATAATTGTGTTTTAACTTTTCTTTCAATGTTATAAATAATTAAAAAGATTAAAAATAGGGAGAATTTGTTCTTCTTACAACACGTAAAAAATAATCAAGTGTCGTTTTAAATTAAGACTTATATATTTCTTTTTTTTCACTAATTAAGAAAAATATAACTTTTTCTCATATAATGAATACACCAATCAATTATATTTATTTTATAATTATGTTTTAACTTTTCTTTAAATGTAATAAATAATTAAAAAGATTAAAATAGGGGGAATTTGTTCTTCTTACAACATGTAAAAATTAATCAAGTCCCATTTTAAATTAAGACTCATGTTTTCCTATCCTTCTTTGCTTGGATCTACTGTCAGAAAGGATCTCTGTCAAGTTGAGTAAGGAGGTTGAAGAAGAGGTTAAAGATTCTGCTGGGCTCTTTATGGAAAAGGGGCTTATTGGAAGATTTTGGGGTTTTTGGCCTTCCCTTGGAGAGATGGTCAAATGGATCTCAGTTAACTGGGAACCCATTTTGGATGGTGTTGTCCAAATCTTTCCACGTGCCTAGGGTTTTTTATTGTTACTTTTGATAGTGAAGTTGATAGGAAGAAAATTTTATGTGACTATGTTTGGAGTTGGGAGGACAAATTTTTGCTCCTAATGAAGCCTTGGTCTCCAACCTTCAATCCTGCTACCAAATCTTTCAATAAGATTTTGATTTGGGTAAGATTGCCCTACCTCCGGCTTTAGTTTTGGATTAAATCTTGTTTGAAAGCTATTGGTAATTCCTTAGGCAATTTTATTGGTGTGGATGAGGATTCTCAAAACCTTTTACACTCAACTTATGCTTGGATCTTGGTTGAGATGGATTCTACAAAAGCTTTTCCTATTGAGTTTTCTCTGATACTGGACAATGTAGAATAGATCCAACAAGTGGATTATGAAGGTATTCCCTTCAGATGTAGGCTGTGTTTTTAGACTAAGCACATGGTTGAGAGTTGCCCAAAGAAGAAGAGATTTAGACAGGCGAGTTGGTGGAAAGATGAATCGATATCTTTTGATGTTATGGGGAAAGACATGGATAAAGTGTCTGAGGTGTCTTCTAAAGAGGTTCTTTCTTTCTCTGTTCCTACTCTACCTCCCCAAACCTTTGGAGGCTTGACAAAAGTTGCGAGCCTGGAAGCTAAGATTTGTCAGCAGGATTCTAGGATTGAGCTTCCAAACTTAGTTGAGGACAGCTCTGGGGATTTGTGGAAAAATAGTCAGGCTGAGAGTTCTAAAATGGTAAATATGATTGATAATGTTGCTAAAGTTAGTAGTAGACATGGAAATTTTGTTTCTCTCTCAGGGGATCAATGATGGAACCTTGATAGGAAGTCTTTCTTCTCTTCCGAGGAGATGCAGGGGTGGCAAAAGAAGGCTGAAAGGCTAGAAGATGGTTGGCAAATTGTGAAGGGTAAAAAAGCTAAAAAGACAATGAAGGCGGGAGGCTTTGGCATGACTCTATGTTCTCATTCAAAAGGAACAGTCCCCATTAAATGATTTGTTGGTTTCTAGCTTTTTTGGCTATCTTTTTTACAACTTTTGTTTTAGGTTGTGGGAGCCTTCTTTGAAAACCCATGTTTTTGGTTATGTGAGCCTTTAAAACCCTTGGTAGTCTAGTGACTTCTTTTTTCTATCTTTTGACAACTTCTTGTTTTTTGGTTCCAGATCCATTCAAAATATGTTTCTAAAGGGTTTCAAGTCCCTTCGAAACTTGTTTTTCCTTTTATCAAAAACATTCAAAATGAACCTTAAATAATGTGTATAATATAAAATAAAAATCACATAATTTCAATTAAAAAGTTTAAATTTAAGATTCATTCTTAAACATAAAATTATTTTTTCTATAAATAAAACATGATATGCCAACAATAGCTTTATATATAATAATTATATCTCAATTATTAACTTCCACTTACGGAATTGTTAATATTATTTCATGGGTTTGGTAACACGGGCTTTTCTTTATAAATCACCAACTACTAACTTCCACTTCTAGATAGATAGCTGTTTACAGTAGAAGACCACCCATTTGAAGAAGGCAACCTACACAAGAAAAACAAATAAATTTATTCAGCCCTTTACTATTTTATACTGGTTTGGTATACTGTTTTTCTCAATAAATCACAAAAAGTTTAGGTGGCTTCATTGAAGATTTTCGTTTTACAAATATGATCTGTTTATTGTGATCCTGTTGCACTTCACTTCTTTCTGCTATGTTTATTCTGTAGTAAATTTGTATAAAGTAAATCAAGCTATGGAGATAGCCTACGATGGCCACCGAGGTAGTAATTGTCCCGATCATTATAGGAATACATTTCAGCAAAGGGCCACTAAACTGGCCATTACTATTAGTTTGTATTTAATCAGGGGACCAAATTTGACAATATCAAGGTTCTTTATTCTTACATGATACATTTCAAAGATGCATAAAATATTAGGTTAGTTAAGAGATTTTTTTTTCTTTTAAATTTGAGAAAAAGATTTGTTTTTTTTTTATGACAATCAACTTCAACCATTATACTTTGCAATCTAAAATTCCTCTCAATAATAAAGAAGTAACATGTTGAACAATTCCAATGATAATTTTTTATGATAATTTAAACCTCTTTCTCATTATAAACATTTTATCCTTGTTTCAACCTCCTCTCCACTGTTTTAAGCCACACCTATACTTTCATGAGCATTCCCCTCTTATACCTCTCTTATTTATTAATTTTATTGCACTATTTAACTTTTTCTTTTAATCAGTTTCTTACACTTTCCTTTGTCTCCCTTAACCTCGTTTTAACACTAATGCACTCAAATTAATTAAAATGTTAAATATTATTCTTATTCCCTAAGCCTATATCAAATCCTGGACTTTCTCTTCAAATAGTGTTCCTCAAAGCTCATGTCATTTTTTATCCTTGCAATTATGTTGCCTCTCAGAACTTTAGCTTTCAAAAGTTTTTAGATTTCCTAGGACCTAAAGACCTCTTGCAGTTCTAGACATCTTAAATAACAAGAAGGTCTTTATTCTTTTTTTCTCAAAAAATAAAAATAACAATCTTAATAATTATGAAGGACTCTTACCTATTATATTTTCTCCACAAATTTGATTTGATGAACCTACCTTTTTCTCATTTCAACACATGAAAAAATCACATATTAAATAAGGAATTGCAGCGAGACATATTATCCAACTTCATCATATTGCAATGTAGATTTAAATTTGCCAGTTAAGTTATTTAGTAATATTGTGTTTTATGTCTTGAGATCTTGACATATTATTTATTCCAAAGATGATTTAAATTAAATTTAATTAATTTTTTACATAGAGTATCTTAAATTGAAAGTTGGTGGCAACAACAACAATGTTACAACTTTACCATCACAATATGGAATGATTGATGCAAGAGTGGCAAATTTGGAATTTTCCTTCTTAGGTTTAGATTCTTGGAATTACAATTTGTGACAACTCATTAATTCACTTCTAAAAGATAGCTATTCAAAATGAGCACCCAAGAGTGTGGATTAACAATTTTAATTTTTGAGTCTCAAGTGAAGCTATAGGTGATGTCATAACTGACTCTTGTGTTAGAATGTTTGTGGAGGTCAGAAGTTACTATGAAGAATTAAATGTCATTTCTTTAGGTTTTTGGTACCTTCCCAATTTTAGCATAGGTGGTGGTGATTCATATGTAGAAAAAAAATAGCATTATTGACAACTTTCTATGTTAAAAATTGTAACTTCTCATTTGGGAGTGGGATTTTCAAATGAATTCTATCCATTTGTTTTTAAATCAAAGTTCTTTTCCCTCTCATTTTTCTCTTTGAATGCATGTCTTGAATTGGTGTTACAAGTATTTTGTGAGTTGTAAATTCCAGAAGCCTTTTTTTCAACAAAAGACAAATAAGAAGAAATTTTTTTTTCCTTAGGAGTTCTTTCTTTCTTATAGTTGACTTTAAATAAAATGTGTATCAGATTTCAAATTGCTAGGCTGAAATCCAATGCAATATATTTCTGTAATAGCTCAAATTAAGGAGCTTTTCAATAGTAAATAAGAGACTTGTTTTGTAGATTTTTCTTGCATTTTTGAGTTGCATTTGAATGTTGTGGTAAGACACTTTTCCTAATATTTTTAAAAACTTCTCTACAATAATCACAATAAATGATGCACAAAATAATAGATTAGATAAGAAAACTAGTACACATCAACTAATCAAGAATAGTATTAGTGTGATGGGAAGAAATAATTTTGAGAAAAAGATAGTTTTTTTTCAAATTATCAAATATAACACCCACAAAAATGATTAATTATCCAATTCCCACCAGTAAACTTTGCAATCAATAAATCATCATAATAATAAAGAAATCACATACTCTACAAGTCTATTATTATTTTTTAACCTCATTTAAACATCTTTCCAATTTTTAATATTTTGACCTTGTTTTAATCACTTTTCCCATGTCTTTAATCATTTCATCCTTTATTGATTCTCTTCACCTCTTATCCCTCTATTTTATATAAATTTTCATGCACCGTCTATTTATTTTCCTTTCATTAATTTTTCTCCATTCCCTTTCCTTCATATCAACTCTAAGTTGAGCCTAGCAATCAATAAATCATCATAATAATTAAGAAATCACATACTTTACAATTCTATTATTATTTTTTAACCTCATTTAAACATATTTCCAATTTTTAATATTTTGACATTGTTTTAATCACTTTTCCCATCTCTTTAATCATCTCTATCCTTTATTGACCATCTTCACCTCTTATCCCTCTATTTTATATAAATTTTCATGCACCATCTATTTATTTTCCTTTCATTAATTTTTCTCCATTCCCTTGCCTTCATATCAACTCTAAGTTGAGCCTTTTAATCAAAATATTAAATATTATTCTTGTTTCGTTAAGATCACACTAATTTTTGACTCCTCTTAATAGATTGTTATCTTGTATTCTACCGTTCAAAAATTGATGTTTCCTTACGATGTAAGAACTTCTCACACTTCTACATATTCAAGGTGGCACAAATGTCCTTATGCTTTCTTTATTATAAAAGTAAATGATAGTCTCACTAATTACTTGTGGTTCTTAGCTATTAAATTCTCTCCTCAATTTCAATTTAAAAATAAATAAAATAGACCTATCTTTGACTTAGATTTACACATGGAAAAAAATCACTTATTTTATATTATTGGTTTTATTAATAGAAAAATGTTACACATTAATTTAAAAATTATAAGTTTGTTTTAGATTTCATCTTAAGCCATAAAATAATTTTTATAAGGCTTTTAAACACCTCATTGGGCATACCATCAACACTAAGTGTTTGGTATTAAATTATTTTTGATAAATGAACTTCTTGTTTTCACTCAATAGGGTTGTCTGGAATGGGATTGGCTTCAAAACACTTATATTTATGAAAGAGGTTGTTCATATCAAGGACACTTTTGTTGCCTACAGTATTTGGCATGCCTAGAAAGTCATTAAGCCATGGCTTTAGTGGATCGGCTTTGACTTTAAAGATGGGTTAACTTTCAATTAGAATAACCTCTTGTGATCTTTTATGATTCAAATTTAAGGACTTCCCTTGGTTCGTGTGCCTTGTAGTTTCATAAAAAGGGCATTTGTATGCCTCATGACTTTTTGTAGAGAGTTACTATGAATATTCATTTTTTGGAAGATTTGAAAGTCTAGTACCATCTCTTATGACAAGATTGAGAGATATTTAACACTTTTGTCTTATCTCTACCTTTAAATATGTTACACAAACATGGAATTCTCTTTGTTAGACCTTGGTGGAAGGATTGACATTGGCATCCTAACACTACTTTTTGCACTTAAGCCACATTTGGGCTCTCATTTTCTCTCTGCACACCTTCCCATAGTGCCTACTCTTAATTTACAGTGGCATTTGTAGTCACCTCTATATGTCCAACAACAATATTTTCACAACATTTGGTCAATTATCATTGAGCCTAAACTTGCCCATTTTTCTGGGTGTATTCTTTTCCAAGGCTATCTTGTAGGCTCTGGCCTTAGGCATATGTTGGTTTTGGATCCTCATTATTTGTCATGTGGAAAACCAGAGCCTTTGAAATACCTCTTATATTGTTTCCACCATGTTCAATATTTGTGGAGTTGGATTGATGAGTGTTTTTGCCCCTTTCGACTAAACCCTTTTTCCTATTACATGATCCTTTTAGGGGATTGGCCTCGCATTCCCTTCAAGTATACCCAGATTTGACATTCTTTCAAGGTGGAAATTCTTTTTCCCTTACATAAATATAGGAATGTTGTTATTTTTTCTCATATATTTATTGATACTTATGTTTCTCCTTATACTAAAACCTCTATTTGTAACAATGTTATTCTTCAAATTCAGTTGATCACCTCTAGGACTTACTTGATCACTAGGGTAATGCCCCTTGTATTATGGCTAGGCCCCCCCCGAATAGTTCTACTTCTCATGTTTGTTCTATGCCTCGTGGTGGCAGACATGGCCATAAAAGGTCCTAGGATATGTGTTGGGAAGGACTTGGCCTATGTGAAAATGAAGTGCATAGTTGCCAATATCCTAGTGATAGTTATGATACTTAATTTTAAGTATAGATGTCAAGCTGATAAGATGAGAGGGGGGGGTGAATCATACAAACTTAATCTTCCATAAAAACATCAGATTCAACCTCGGTAACATATACTTCAGTAATATAACCAAAACTGCTAAACATGAAAACTCAAAAGCATATAAACATCATAACACTCATAACACCAGATTTAACGTGGAAACCCAAATAGGGAAAAACCACTATGGGATTTCGGACCCACTAAGAAATATACTCTTCTAGAGTATGCTCGGTTAAAAGCAAATCCTATTAAAGATTACAGACACATTGCTAGATGTGACCCAGTTATGGGATTTCCCTCAGATCTATTAGGATCTTCACCTTGTTAGAAGTGACCTTGTTAAAGGATTTCAAACACTCAATCAGAATGTCACCTTGCTAAAGGGTTTTACAAATAAGTCTGTTAAGTCCACTCGATTAAGAGATTTTCTGTCACTTCACAAAATAACAGTAATAAAAATCTATCTGCAACTTCACATCTAAAATGCTAAAGTAGATTCCTATTTGCTCAATACAATATAGACATAGAACTAATCATGTCCTTCTGCTAGGCTCTATACTTTGTTATTCAAACAGTTCTTCAAGCTTTTGTGCTTGGTAATCACTATGTAGCATCCCTATGCATACACTTGCCCGCATCCATTGTTTATCAACAGTTCCTTATTTATAAACAATAGCTAACTGCTTAATCTCCTTGATCACATTTCCCATGATCAATCATAGCCATCAAATGTTCAAACTTTGTCCAAGTTCAATGTATTCGCCGATCTGAAAATGTGTTACCCTACCTTAGAACTTGCATACATTTCTTGGAACTTGTGCTAGGGTATTGCGGTTCAATCTGAGCTATAGATCTTCTTGCCAATGTTCCTTAGCCATAGATTCTTTAACAAACTTCATTCACGGCATACCAATCATTTAATCATAGCTAGCTCATCAGCTTCCTTCATTAAATAATACTTTTATTCATTCAATGCATTCTGTTATTACTCGGTTGCAACTCGGTAAATACTAAACTTCACTCGGTAGACATTTCGCCTTCATTAACCGATAGCAATAACCTTAGGGTTTTCCGACTAGGTTCCTTAGGGTTTACCGACTAGGTTCTTTGCTCGGTAACATAGTATAGTATTAACCTTACAATCAATAACATATGTATGATATCAAAACAATCTAAACATCACAATCTCATCATTGTCTAACTTGGTAATAGTTGCCCATTGAAGAACTTATTTCTCCCCTTATTTATCATATTCTTTATGTGTCTTTTACCGACATCTTTATACTCATCAAATCATACTTCTCAAGATATGGCAACATCATATTGAATTAGAAAATCAATTTCTTGACATCAATGACAAAATAATAATATTAAGACAGTAAACATCCTTGATTAGTTATATCCATAATCATCAACAACCTTCTCAATATCCTTAATGAAATGCCAAAAATCTCTACTTGTTTGTTATAATGCCAACAATCTCCCCCTTTGGCATTGATGGAAAAACCAATTGATTTGACCTAATTGATTCAGATTGCTATGAGATTCTGAAATGCTAAAATGCTCCCCTGTCATCAGAATTCTCCCCCATACATTAGTCTTCTCTTCTTTTCTCTTCAGTCTTGCTTTTCTTCAATCTTCTCCCCCTTTGACAACAATGCCAAAAATTAAAGAACTAAAACATAATTTCTTTCGCTGAGAAGTGAATTCCTGCTGTTATGTGTCAATTTAGTCTTGGTCAGAGCATTTATGTCTTTAATTCCTATTCCCTGTATTTGTTTCCTGCACACCTTTAGAAAATCTCCTAAAGTGTGTAAATCGGTATCAACTCCTAAAGATATTCTATAGAGTAATCAAATTGATGCCTTCACTGAACTTGGTCAGTGAATAGAAGATAGGGGTAGGACCCCTAACTTACTTCTGAGATACTCAAAAGTGTCCCTTGGTAGTGTCTTGGTGAAGATATCTGTTATTTGTTCCTTTGTGCTAACATACTCCAACACCACTTTCTTCTCTTGAGCTTCTTCTCTAAGATAATGATATTTGATAGAGATGTGCTTTGTCTTAGAGTGCATCATAGGATTCTTTGAAATGTTAATAGCACTAATATTGTCATAGAATATATTTACTGGCTCGGTAACTTTCTCATTTATACCTTCCAATAGTTGTTTGATCCATGCTATGTTGGTACAATTCAATGCTGCAACAACGTATTCATCTTCTGCTATTGATTGTGAAACACATCCTTGTTTCTTTCTAAGCCAACTCACTAGTCTTTCTCCTAAAAGGAAAGCTCCTCCACTTGTGTTTTTCCTGTCATCAATGTTGCCTGCCCAATCAACATTAGTATAAACTTTTAGATCAACATCATTTCCTTTCTAATATACTAAGCCATAATCCTCAGTGCCTTTCAAGTATCAGAAAATTCTCTTGATTGCTGTCATGTGTGTTTCCTTAGGATCTACAGAGAATCTTGCAACTATACCTACTGCATGTGCTATGTCTAGTCTGTTGTGAACAACATATTGTAACTTTCCAATCATGGTTCGGTAAAGTGTCTCATCAACAGATGCAGATTCATCATTCTTTGATAATTTACAGTTGGTAGTCATAGGAGTACTTACTGGTTTTGAATCCTCCATTCCAAATTTCTTCAAGATTTCCTTTATGTACTTGGATTGAGTAATGAAAATCTCATTTTTCATTTGCAGTATCTGTAAACCTATAAAATACTTTATCTCACCGATTAATGACATCTCAAATTCTTTTCTCATTTCATTTCCAAAGTTCTTACATAGAGAGTCATTTCCACAAAATATAATATCATCAACAAATATGACTGAGATTAGTATTCCATTTTCATCATTCTTCATGTACATATTGTTGTTTTCACTTGTTCTTATAAAATCAATCTTGATTAAATAAGAGTGCAATCTTTCATACCATGCTCTAGGTGCTTGTTTTAAACCATATAAAGCTTTGTTCAATTTACATACCTGATCTTCATTCTTGTTTTCAACAAATCCTTCAGGTTGTTCAATAAAAACTTCTTCTTCTAATATACCATTCAGAAATCCAGATTTGACATCCATTTGATATACCTTGAAATTCTTGTAAGAAGCATATGCCAACAATGTTCTTACTCCTTCTAGTCTAGCCATAAGTGCAAAAGTTTCACCATAATCAATTCCTTCTTCTTGAGCATAACCTTTGCAAACTAGTCTAGCTTTATTTCAAATGACCTCTCCTTTTTCATTCAACTTGTTTCTGAAAATCCACTTTGTATCAATTACATTTTTGTCCTTTGGTCTTGGGATTAGTGTCCATGTATCATTCTTCTTGATTTGATCAATCTCTTCTATCATAGCATTTATCCAATCTTCATTGTTAAATGCCTCTTTCACTATTCTCGGTTCAAATTTAGATTTCAGACATGTGTTCTATCTTAGTTTGTTCCTTGTCATCATTGGATCATCCTTATCTCCTATAATCTAACTTGATGCATGATGTCTTCTGACATACTTGGCTAATACAGGCTCGGTAGGCTCTGTATGATCTTCTTCATCACTCGGTAACTGGATATTCTCTTCATTTTCTTTAACAGTTATCTTGGTAAGACTTGTTGGTTGAACATAGACAAATTAATCATAATATTCTAGTTGTTTGGAGTTTCCTTCATCATTTCTTTCTACAAATTTATCAGTTTTCACATTTGCACTTTCTACTATTTTGTTAGATGATTTGATCAAACATTTAAATGCTTTACTTCTAGAAGAATAACCACGAAATGTTCCTTCTTCACTTTTCTGATCAAACTTGCCATTTTTAACATCTTTGTGTACATAGCATCTACTTCCAAAGATTTTAAAATAACTTACATTAGGTTTCTTGTCACACCAGATTTCATATGGTGTCTTCAAAGTACCTTTCTTCAGTTGTACTCAGTTCAGGGTGTAAACTGTTGTGCTTATTTCTTCTCTCCAAAATGTTTGTGGCACTTTCTTTTCAATCATCAAGGTTCTGGCACAATCCGCAATAGATCTGTTTCTTCTCTCAGCTATTCCATTTTGTTGTGGAGTTCTCGGTGTAGAGACTTGTCTTTTAATACCATGATCATTGCAAAATAAGTTGAACTCATCAGATCTAAGACATTTCAATTGTCTTCCTGTTTCATTTTCAACTCTTGCCTTGTACCATTTAAATATTTGAAAAGTTCTGATTTTTCTTTTAAAAACATTACTGACATCATTCTTGAATAATCATCCACAAATAGTATGAAATATTTATCACCATAATAACTTTGAACTTTCATAGGACCACAAAGATCAGTGTGCACAAGATCTAAAATTCCCTTACAAGTGTAAGACTTACTTGTAAAGCTTGATCTTGTCATTTTAACCATCTGGCATCCTCGACACATAGCATTCTCAGGTTTTTCAAGACTCGATAGACCTCTTACTCAGTGCTTCTTGCTTATTTTAATTAGATTATCAAAATTTACATGACAAAACCTTTTATGCCATAACCAGGTATCATCTATCTTTGCATACAGACATTTGTTCTGAGTTGAGTCAAGGTGAAATGTATTACCTTTTGTGTCCCGGTAGCAGCTAACTTTCCATTCTTGTCATGAACTTTGACAATTCCTTTCAGAAATTCTATTCGGTATCCTGTATTGTTTAGCTGTGCTACACTCAACAAATTGTATTTCAAACCTTCAACCCAATAAACATCATTGCATCTTGCATTATCAAGAAGTGTTATGGATCCTTTACCTTTCACCGAACATGGTGCATCATTACCAAATCTTACATAACCTCCATCATAGTCTTCTAACATAACAAAATTGTATTTATCACCTGTCATGTGATGTGAGCATCCACTATCTATGATCCAAGAGTCATTAGTATTTATGTGAGATATTAGGGCTTTTTCTTCATACCTTTCTTCATCTGATCCATCTTTGATAGCCACATAAACTACTTCCTTTGTATCAGTTTCATCTGATTTATCATCATTGGATTCCTCATTGGCTATTAAGCATGTCTTTCTATCTCTTCTTCTGAAGTCTCGATGTCCTCTGTAATGATTATCTTTCTGTTTGTCATCTCGGTAATCTCTCTTTTCAGTAGAATATTTGTCAAGACAGTTAGAAGCCATATGTCCTATCTTATCACAATTGAAACATTTCAAAGGTAGTTTTCCTTTATACTTACCTTTGCCTCTCGGTAACCTTCTGGCTAATAGTGCTTCAAACTCTTCTTGCTTTCTGATTTCCTCATATAATTTGTGTACTTCCGCCATGTTCTTGCAAAATCTTTCACTTGCTCCACTATGATCTCCTTTAGAGTACTTATACTTTCTTTCATTGTAATCAATAGATTCATCAAGATGAAAAGAACTAAATGCAGATTCAACTTTATTTACCGAAGACCCACTATTATCAAAATTACTTAACTCAAATGAATGTAGCTTACCAATAGTAGCATCTAAAGAAACTGACTTATTTGGTACAGACCTCAATACATTGATTGCAGAGAATTGGATTGCATAAGCTAGTAGAAGGGTTATTAACAACTTACTTGTTATGTCCTTTTCTTTAATGGTTCCACCTGCTCCTTTGATTTGATTGACAATCTCCTTTAGTCTTGTACTGTACTGGGTTATGTTCTCACCTTCAGTCATCCTCATAGATTCAAGTTGCCCTCTTAGACTATCCACTTTTTCTCTTTGAACATGTTCATCTCCTCCATACATTGATATGAGCTTGCCCCACATAGCCATTGCATCATTGCAGCCTTCTAGATCATTAAACTCTGAATCGGTCAATGCAGATGTTATTTCAATCATTGCTTGAATATGTTCTTGCTTTGCCTTTATTTCTTCCATTGTCAATGGATAGGTTCTCAGTGTGATGAAATCATTCTACAGATAATATACAACATATTCTCCAACTCCTAATAGGTGCAGCTTCATCCTTTTCTGCCATGTAGAGAAACTTCATTTGTTCAACTTTGGTGCATCCCTCTTATACATCTTTGGATCTTTACCTCAAGTACCTTTAAACTTTTTCTTCCAGAGTCCAAAGCTCTGATACCAATTGATAATTCTGATACTTAATATTAAGTACTGATGCCAAGCTAATAAGATGAGAGGGGGGGGTGAATCATACAAACTTAATCTTGCATAAAAACGTCAGATTCAACCTTGGTAACATATACTTCAGTAATATAACCAAAACTGCTAAACATGCAAACTCAAAAGCATATAAACATCATAATACTCATAACACCAGATTTAAAGTGGAAACCCAAATAGGGAAAAACCAGTGTGGGATTTCGAACCCACTAAGAAATATAATCTTCTAGAGTATGCTCGGTTAAAAGCAAATCCTATTAAAGATTACAAACACATTGCTAGATGTGACCCGGTTAAGGGATTTCCCTCAGATCTCTTAGGATCTTCATCTTGTTAGAAGTGACCTTGTTAAAGGATTTCAAACACTCAATCAAAATGTCACCTTGCTACAGGGTTTTACAAATAAGACTATTAAGTCCACTCGATTAAGAGATTTTCTGTCACTTCACAAAATAACAGTAATAAAAATCTATCTAAAACTTCACATCTAAAATGCTAAAGTAGATTCTTATTTTCTCAATACAATATAGACATAGAACTAATCTTGTCCTTTTGTTGGGCTCTATACTCTATTATTCAAACAGTTCTTTAAGCTTCTATGCTCGGTAATCACTATGTAGCATCCCTGTGCATACACTTGCCTGCATCCATTGTTTATCAGCAGTTCCTTATTTATAAACAATAGCTAACCGCTTAATCTCCTTGATCACATTTCCCATGATCAATCATAGCCATCAGATCTTCAAACTTTGTCCAAGTTCAATGTATTCGCCAATCTGGAAACATGTTACCCCACCTTGGAACTTGTATACATTTCTTGGAACTTGTGCTAGGGTATTGTGGTTCAATCTGAGCTATAGATCTTCCTGTCGATTTTCCTTACCCATAGATTCTTTAACAAACTTCATTCATGGCATACCAATCATTTAATCATAGCCAACTCATCAGCTTCCTTCATTAAATAATTCTTTTATTCATTCAATGCATTTTGTTATTACTCGGTTGCAACTCGGTAAATACTAAACTTCACTCGGTAGACATTTTGTCTTCATTAACCGATAGCGATAACCTTAGGGTTTACTGACTAGGTTCTTTTCTTGGTAACATAGTATAGTATTAACCTTACAATCAATAACATATGTATGATATCAAAACAATCTAAACATCACAATCTCATCATTGTCTAACTCGGTAATAGTTGTCCATTGAATAACTTATTTCTCCCCTTATTCATCATATTCTTTGTGTGTCTTTTACTGACATCTTTATTCTCTTCAAATCATACTTCTCAAGATATGGCAACATCATACTGAATTTGAAAATCAATTTCTTGACATCAATGACAAAACAATAATATTAAGACAGTAAACATCCTTGATCAGTTATATCCATAATCATCAACAACCTTCTCAATATCCTGAATGAATTGCCAACAATCTCTACTTGTTTGTTATAATGCCAACACCTAGTACATTATTGAATAAAAAAGGAAGTTGGTCATAAAATGAATCCCAAGCTTGGGATAACTGTATTCATGAAGCATAGCTTCAAAGTTGCCCTACATACTAGAAATGATATTCTTTTCTAAAATGGTATTAGTTGATATATTCAAATAATATAGTCAAATGCCCAATATAAAAATTTGTAAAACAAAACATATTTTCCATATTATTAATTATAGGTTGATTGTGATGAGTGATTGTATTCAATTATCTTTCTTGCATTAGTAAAACAAGTCACATAATGGCAAGTACTAATGAATAATGATGAACAACAAATACCCTAATCAGTACTGAGAGGGGGGTGAATCAGTACATACAAAAACTTCTCAACAACTTATGAAGTTAAAACAATGCTAACCGGTTGTCTTCATCACTGAACTTAACCATGCCAATACCGGTTAAACACTGTAAGACTTCAGACAGCTAAACTAGTAAAACTGAATACATCAAATAACATTCAACACTTGATAACTACTTCACCAATATACTCATGCAAGTGTTGTATCAGTAATACCATAACCATTAGCTTTGCATGCATATTCACCTAGACAAAGACTACTCAATCATCACATGAAAAATGCACAACTCATGACACACAGATTTTTCATATGGAAACCCAAATGGGAAAAACCACGGTGGGGATGAATACCCACAAGCTTGCTTTTGAACTCTTTTGAAGCTCGCTCTGTTAGGAGCCTAGTCAGGTTAAAGACTTTACAATAAGGTTTTGTTAGGAACTGATCCTGTTAAAGATCACCCGGTTAAGGGATGGCTATATACCCTATTAAAGGTTGAAACCCTATTAAAGGTTACCTCGCTAGAGGATTTGAAGAACTCAATGATCTTGAGTCACTTGGTTAGAGGATTTGCAATAAGTCTGTTAAAGCTACCCAGTAAAGGGATTTTCCTACTGTTGAAATGGTTAGAAGACAATAGGTAAACCTTTGATCTGATAACATCACTACATGCTAAGGTAGATCCTTTTCAACTCCTCTACTTTGCAATCACACTCTGCAATTTTCCACTCACTGGTCTGGCAAGTATCACAACACTTGGATACAAATACAACATTTTCCAACACAACCAATAAAAAACATCATAGACCTTATAGACAATAATTAGATCAGTAGCATAAACCCCAAACCCTAAAAATTTTAGGATTAAAATTACAAGCGATCCAATCCTGATTGTTCAAACACTTTGCATAAAATAAAAAAATCTCAAATAGATCACAAGTCATTCTACATCATCCATTCTTCACTGCATATGGAAATCAGTAACCCATCATGCTCTCTTCACATACTGCTAAGAAGAATGTTCATTCCTGAGGTAGACATTTAATGCAATCGATCTTCACATGCAAGATCCTCAACGAAATCCTTCATGTGCTCAAAACTAACATGGCATCTCGATCTCATCCTTATCTCGTAGCTAACTCATCACATAATGTCACCGGTTGCATCTCACAAGCTATATTGCCAAATTGGAAACCCTAGAGCTAAGACTACCAACCAGTAGTCACACTTAGTGAAACCTTGACACCGGTCCACTTCAGCCCTGTTGAAATGTGGCGACTGATCAACAAAGTACTATACACTCTGCACGTATCCTTGCCGGGGTCTGGGAAATTTTTTTTTTTGCCATTTTTCGTTGATGAAAACTGACATTGTAATAAAACCCTAAAAAGGCCGACTTTGTTTGTTGCCCTAAAAATGCATGTTATAAGCGACTGGGATGCTTAAGGCATTGTAAGGTTGATGTACTATTTTTACTAGATAATAAGAAAGATTGGATGGCTGTGTATGGTGGACGTAACCTATTCTGGGTGAACCATGTTAAATCTCTGTGTTATCTGTGTCCTGTTTTATTTCTTTATCTTTTTGTATTTAAATTTGCATATAATTGTTAGTTCATATTTGCTTTAGATCTGCTTGAAACCCTAACAATTGGTATCAGAGCGAGGTTTTCTATAAATTGGCAGGACTTTCAGATTTAAGTGGGAGTAATGGAGGATTCCAAATTCAAGGTCGAAAAGTTTAACAGCCAGAATTATCAGTTATGGAAAATGCAAATGGAGGATTACCTATATCAAAAGGATTTGTGGTGGCCATTGGAAGGAAAGACAAAGAAACCGACCACAATATCAGATGAAGAGTGGGACATTTTAGATAGAAAGGCACTAGGATCCATTCGATTGTGCCTTGCGTCATCTGTAGCATTCAATACAACAGAAGCACAAATGACTGTAGATTTGATGGCAACATTGGCTAAGCTATATGAGAAACCCTCGGCTTCGAATAAGGTATTTCTTATGAAGCGTTTGTTTAATTTGAAAATGAGTGAGGAAGGATCTGTAGCGGAGCACTTAAATGAATTTAATACAATTACTAGTCAATTGTCTTTGGTAAAAATTACCTTTGCAGAAGAGGTTAGGGCTCTCTTGATTTTATGTTCTTTGCCAAAAAGCTGGAATAGCTTGGTTATGGCTGTAAGTAACTCTGTCTCTAGTAAAAATACTTTGGTATTTGATGATATTGTTGGTGTTATCCTAAGTGAGGAAATGCAAAGGAAAAGCACAGGTGAGATTCCAACATCATCGAGTAGTGTTTTGAATGTGGAGAATAGAGGAAGATCAAAGGAAAGAGGAAAAGGCCCTGGGAATGAGAAGTCATGAGGGAAGTCAAAGAAAGGATGCTCTCAATCTAGAGGAAAGAAAGATTGCTGGTACTGCGGAAAGTCTGGTCATCTAAAGAAAGACTGTTGGTCTTGGAAAAACAAAGAAGGAGACAAAAATGAAAATGACAGTAAGGAAGCTAATATTGCAAGTAATACTTTACAAGATGTTTTAATCTTATGTTTGGATAATGTTAATGATTCCTGGGTAATAGATTATGGGGCTTCATTTCATGCTACACCCCAAAGAAAATATTTTCTAGATTATGTTCAAGGTGATTTTGGACAGGTATATTTGGGTGATGATGAGCCTTGTCAAATTGTTGGAAAAGGAAAGATAAAGATCAAGTTGCAGAATGGTAATGACTGGTTTCTGTAGGAGGTAAGACATTTTCCTAATTTAAGAAGAAATTTAATTTCTATGAGGCAATTAGGTAGTGAAGGCTGCATAGTTACCTTCTCAAAAAGTATGTGGAAGGTCACTAAAGGATCATTAGTAGTAGCTAAAGGTGCGAAGGTAGGCACATTATATCTATGTACTGGTAACACTTACTCTACCTTAGCTGCTACAGATAAAGTTACTACAGGGACAACAATAATAAATGTTGCAAGAATAGATTTGATAATGTGGCACCATAGGCTTGGGCACATGAGTGAGAAAGGGATGAAAATCCTTCACTCCAAAAATCTATTGCTAGGACTAAAGAAGATTGATTTAGAGTTCTGTGAAAACTGTGTTTATGGTAAATAGAAAAGAGTCAGATTTCTCAAGGTTGGGAAAGAGAAGAAGAGTGAGAAGTTAGAGCTTGTAAATTCAGATGTATGGGGACCAGCTCAGGTATCATCTCTTGGTGGCTCTTGTTATTATGTTATTTTTATTGATGACTCAACCAGAAAAACATGGGTATATTTCCTAAAACAAAAATCAGATGTTTTTGAAACTTTTAAGAAATGGAAAGCTTTGGTTGAGAATGAGACAGGAAAAAAGTTGAAGTGTCTCAGATCGGATAATGGAGGTGAGTATTGCAGCAAAGCATTTGAAGATTACTATTCCTTAAATGGGATTTGAAAGTAGAAGACAGTTCCAAAAACTCCACAGGAAAATGGCATGTCAGAGAGAATGAATAGGACTATCATGGAACGTGCGAGGAGCATGAGATTGCATGCTAGATTGCCCTTACATTTTTGGACAGATGTTGTACATACTGATGTCTATTTGATAAATAGAGGACCTTCAACCCCTTTGGATGGTGGTATTCTAGAGGAGGCATGGATTGGTAAAAATGTAAATTATTCTTTTCTAAAAACTTTTGTCCATGTTAATAAAGAAAATAGAACCAAGCTTGATGCTAAATCTCATAAATGTACCTTCATTAGATATGGGATAGATGAATATGGCTATCGGTTATGGGATTTTGAAAATAAGAAAATAATTAGAAGTAGAGATGATATATTCAATGAGAAGGTTATGTATAAAGAACAGATGCAGGAAAAGAAGCATGAACAGGAAAAATAAGAATATGTGGTGTTGGATGAGATTCCTGAAAATGAAATGCCACAGGTACCTAATGCTCAGCAACAACAGATTGTCCCACAAACTCCTACAAGTGTTAGACATTCTATGAGGACAAGTAGACCCCCTGAAAGATTTTCTCCTTCTTTGTATTCTATTTTATTAACGGATTCTGGTGAACTAGAAGAATATGAAGAAGTAATGCAGGTAGATGCCAAACAACAGTGGGAGCTAGGCATGAAAGAGGAGATGGACTCCTTGATGAAAAATAAGATTTGGGACTTAGTCCCTTTACCTATAGAAAAAAGAGCCTTGCCTAACAAATGGGTTTATCAGTTGAAGGAGGAGGAAGGAGGTTAGAAAAGATATAAGGCCAGACTTGTGGTAAAAGGTTTTGCATAGAAAAAGGGTATAGATTATGATGAAATATTTTCTCCAGTTGTTAAAATGACTTCAATTAGAACTGTACTTAGTCTTGTGGCTGCAGATGATTTACATCTTGAACAATTAGATGTCAAAATAGCTTTTCTCCATGGAGATTTGGAGGAGGAAGTTTACATGTTGCAACCACAGGGATATGAGGTCAAAGGTAAGGAGAACTTGGTGTGCAGGTTGAAGAAAAGTCTGTATGGCCTAAAGCAAGCACCCCGACAATGGTATTTAAAATTTGATAGTTTCATGGCTGAACATAGTTATCATAGATGTCATTCTGATCATTGTGTATATTTTAAGAGATTTGATAATGGTAGTTATATTATGCTCTTGCTTTATGTTGATGACATGCTTGTTGCTAGGTCTAACATGCAACATATAAATGATCTTAAATAGAAATTAGCCAGGTCATTTGCTATGAAGGATTTGGGTGAAGCTAAGCAAATTCTCAGTATAAGGATTACACGGGACAGGAAAAATAGAACCTTGAATTTGTCCCAAAGTGAGTATATAAAGAAGGTGTTGAAAAGATTTAACATGCAAGATGCAAAAGCAGTTAGTACACCTTTGGCTAGTCATTTCAAATTGACTAAGGAGATGTGCCCAAAGGCACAGGAAGAGGTTAATAAAATGTCTAACATCCCGTATTCATCAACTGTTGGCAGTCTAATGTATGCAATGGTATGCACAAGGCTAGATATTGCACATGCAGTGGGAGTTGTGAGCAGGTTTATGAGTAATCCGAGTATAGAACATTGGAATGTTGTGAAATGGATTCTTCGGTATTTGAAAGGAACTACTATGAAGACATTATGTTTCAAAGGATCTAATGCTGATCTGAGTGGATTTTTTGACTCTGATCTGGTGGGTGATATTGATTCACGAAGGAGTACTATAGGGTATGTTTTTACTATAGGGGGAACTACAGTCAGTTGGATTTCTAGGCTGCAAAAGCTTGTTGCACTTTCAACCATTGAAGCTGAGTATGTTATTGCTACAGAAGCCAGCAAGGAGATGATTTAGTTGCAATGTTTTCTAAAGGAATTGGGTCAGACATAAGAGGATAGCCCATTGTATACTGATAGCCAAAGTGCCATTCATCTTGCAAAGAACTCTTCTTTTCATTCAAGGACAAAGCAGCTCAGGTACCACTTCATCCAAACTATTTTGGAGGAGGGTCAGTTATGGCTTGAGAAGATTCACACAAGTGAGAATCTTGTCGATATGTTCACAAAGGCAGTTCCACAAGCAAAGTTGATTTCTTCATCAGTTTTTGTTGGTCTTTTTGATTGATAATTGTGGAATTTATACCAATCAAGTCCTAGTGTTTTATCTAATGGATGTTGCATGTACAGTGGTGTCATGTAGTATCAGTCTCCAAGTGGGAGATTGTTCAATGTGGAGCTTGATCAGTCTCCAAGTGGGAGATTGTTGAAATGTGGCGACTGATCAGCAAAGTACTGTACACTCTGTTTGTTTGTTGCCCTAAAAATGCATGTTATAAGTGGCTGGGATGCTTAAGGCATTGTAAGGTTGATGTACTATTTTTTCTGGATAATAAGAAAGATTGGATAGCTGTGTATGGTGGACGTAACCTATTCTGGGTGAACCACATTAAATCTCTGTGCTATCTGTGTCCTATTTTATTTCTTTATCTTTTTGTATTTAAATCTGCATATAATTGTTAGTTCATATTTGCTTCAGATCTACTTGAAACCCTAACAAGCCCTTCATATCAGTTCACCTACACTTATTGACATCAATGACAACATACATTATCATCATACTGATTCATCATATGCCAACAGTCTCTCCCATTGGCATTGATGGCAATACTCAGTGTAGCATTGCGACTATAAACAACATAGACTAGTGCAACTATAACATATATCTTCTCCCATATCATATATCATCACCACTTTAGATATATTCTCCCATATCATATATCTTCATCACTATAGATATCTTCTCCCCCTTTGACAACAATGTCAAAGTGGAGGCACAAGCTTCCATTCTTCACTATGCTGCTCTCCCTATGGAGTAGCATCCTTCAACACATCAATCCTGAAAGATTTGACACTATAGTACTTGACTGATGTGGAGCACAAAACTTTAGTTTACTTCATGAAGGGGAAAAACCCCTAATTTACCTCTCAAATAGGTAAATGTAGTTTTCGATAAGGGCTTAGTGAATATGTCTACTAGTTGCTCCTTTATTCAAAACATGTTCTAATACAACCTCTTTGTTTTGAACCTTCTCTCTCAAGAAGTGATACTTAAGCTCAATGTGCTTAGCTCTAGCATGCAATACCAGATTCTTGGAAATATTTATTGCACTTGTGTTGTCACAAAAATACTCACTAGTTCAGATATAGGCACTTTGAAGCCATCCAATACATGTTTCATCTAGATTGCTTGAGTGTAGTTCATAAATGATGCTACATACTCCACTTCAACTATAGAATGGGAAATACAACTCTTCTTCTTACTTGTCCATGAGACTAGTCGTCCACCAAGAAAGAACACTCCACCAGTTGTGCTCTTCTAGTTGTCAACATTACCTGCCCAATCTACATCAGTAAATACTTTGAGATTAAAATCACCATTGTATGGATACCACAATCCACAATCAATTGTCCCTTTTTGGTATCTAAGAATCCTCTTGACCGCTACCAAGTGGGATTTTTTTGGACTTTTCTAAAAATGGGCCACAATGCCCACTGCATGAGAAATATTTGGTTTGTTGTGTACCACATAGTGCAACTTACCGATCATTGATCAGTACTCCTTCTCATTCACCAATGCTAAATCATCTTCCTTAGTCAATTTGTAGCCAACCACCATCAGTGTACCAACTGGTTTGCTCTCCTCCATGCCAAAGGTCTTCAATACCTCTTTGGCATACTTGGACTAGGTAATAAAGATACCCTTTTTCATGTGTTGAATCTCTAGAACAATAAAGAACTTTATCTCTCCAATCAGAGACATCTCAAAATATTTCTTCATTTCATCTGCAAATGCATGGCTCATTTTATCATCTCCTCCAAAGATTATGTCATCTACAAACACTTCACAGATTAGGATATGATCACCTTCATATTTTAGGTAGATGTTGCTATCCTCACTTATTCTCTAAAATTCTATCTTCACAAGATGAGAGTGTAACCATTCATACCATGCCCTTGGTGCTTGTTTCAATCCATATAGGGCCTTATGTAATCTACACACCATGTTACTATCTTTTGATAAGGAAAAACCATCTGGTTTCTCAATATACACTTCCTCTTCTAGGATTCCATTCAAGAATGCAAACTTCACATCCATTTGGTATACCTTGAATCCCTTAAATGCTGCAAATGCAAGTAGCATTCAAACACCTTCCAGTCTAGCCACTGGGGCAAATATTTCTCCATAGTCTTCTCCCTCTTCCTGAGCATATTTTTTGCATACAAGTCTTGCATTGTTCCTTACAATTGTGCCCTCTTCATTCAAATTATTCCTGAAGACCCATTTTGTACCTATTACATTCTTGTGTTCTGGTCTAGGTACCAAAGACCGTGTTGCATTCTTTTCTACCTGGTCTAGCTCCTACTCCATTGCCTTAATCTAGTCTTCATCTATAAGTGCCTCTCTAGTGGTTTTAGGCTCAAATTTAGAAATCATGCAAGAGTTTTCTCTCACATTTCTTCTTGTGAGTATCCCTGCACTTTTATCTCCTATGATCTGCTTTGGATCATGATGTAGTTTCACATATCTAGGAATGACTCTAGTTGGTTTTGCTTGCTTTTCCTCTTCTTCTTCTTCTCCATCTTCTTCTTCACCTACTGCAACTTCTACCAGTACAGGAACACTGAGGTCTTTGCTTGTTTCTTTCTTAAATGGTTCCCAGAAGATTAGACCTGGTTCATCTTCCACTGGCTCCCTACTGGTTTCCTTAGGTTTCTTAGAGGATTTATCTATTGGTATTTTGGTATGGTTTTGTCATTGATGTCAACACCTACTAAATACACCTACTTTGGAGATCTGGTAACATTCACCAACAAATAGTAAACTGTACAACAGTTACCGGTATATGGTTAACTGATAGGGTATAATGTTCACTGGTACCTGCAATGACATGGAAGACACTTAGTAATGTTGAAGACATCATGTGGACACTTTATTCTGAAGTAATAATCATTGGTATATTCTTATTTGCATATTTGCTTTTACCAGCAAATAGGTCCTGGTTATCTAGGGTTACACCGACAAGTTTATCTTTTCCAGATTAGCATGGCATGCTATGGAGATGACTTATTATTGTTGTAAATGCATTAAGCCGACATGTTCAATCGGTTATTGCATTGGATATTGTATTGTTTGTAAAATATTTTTATTGTAATATCTTGTAGAAGCTGACCTACTAAAATTGGTCTTAGGGTATGGTATAAATGTAAGATCTTATTTGTAAGATCAAGTGTGGAATGCAAAAAAGATTTGTGTGAAGGTATATGCGAGATTAAGCAGAGGTATACACAAAGACATCATTCAAAGGTGAAGTTAGGTTTTTGCAGAAGCATATCAGCATTAAACTGGTACTGAATCCAGCATATGAAGATGCTATATTGTGTAGTACATTCTTATTGGATTTAACCATCCAACTGTAGTCAGTGTGACTCCCTTTTTGTGATTGAGCAGTGAGCTCTAGGCTGTTGGCCTTTTTGCATGTGCAGACCCCTCTTTGTACACTTACTATTTGCAATAGTATCATCTTATTGTCGGTAAGGTTTCCCACCATGCTTTTTCCCCTTACAGGGTTTCCACGTACAAATATTGGTGTCATATGTTGTGAATGACTTTGCGCTTATGTTTCATGCATTAATTCTTACTGCTATAGCTATTTTCTGTTAACACTATTTACCGGCATACTTAACTAATTTAGCAGTATTAAGCATTAAGTTGGTTAATAAGTTTTTGGTTTGAATTTATTTGACAACTGATTCACCCCCCCCCCCCTCTCAGTTTTCTTTGGGACCTACAATTGGTATCAGAGCTTGGTCCTCTTTTTCCAGAAGTTTAACAACTTGAGGAGATCCAATGTCTACTAATTATTTCAGAAAGGATAGTCCTAAACTTGATTGAACCAACTATGGGATATGGAAAATCAAAATGGATACACATCTGAATTGCATTGGTAAAGACATCTAGGAAGTTACTAAGAATGGTTATACTACTGCTATAGCTGGTCAGACTGCTCCCACTACTTTAGCCAAAGATGAAGAAAATGATTGCAAAGCTAGAGAAGCACTCTTGAGTGCATTATCAGATCAACAAATCATGGGATTATTAGATAGATCCACTGCAAAATCTATTTGGGATCATTTGGAAACACTGAATGAAGGGGATTCCATAGTAAAAATTGCAAAACTTGAAAGCTTCCGAGTTAGGTATGAACATTTGAAAATGGAAGAAGATGAAAGGATTTCTGCTTTTATGGAAAGAGTAAATGAAATTGTTTTGGGTATCAAATGTTGTGGAGGAACCTTGAGTGAAGATGAGATTGTTTCAAAAATCTTAAGAGGTTTGCCACCGGCATATAAAATGAAGGTTACTGCTATAAATGAGTTGAGAACAATGCCTAATACATCAGTAACTAGGGATACATTGATTGGAAAACTTTTAGCTTTTGAAATTGAGGAATTTGGTCCTATTACTACTATAAAAACTGATTTGGCCTTCAAAGCATCAACATCATCTGCTCCATCCTTTGACAAATCAGACTAGAGAGCCTTTTATGCAAGAGAACTTGAAGAAACCAGGAAGGAGAATGAAGAGCTTGAAGAACTTGAAGCACTATTTGCAAGAAAAATGCCAAAAGGTCCAATTGGAAGTAAGTATGAAGGTAAAGCACCCTTTAAATGTTTTAATTGCAATAAGATTGGTGATATGGCTTCAAGATGCCCTGATAGACATGCTAGACTAAGAGAAGAAGCTAGAAGAACATACAAACCTAATCCTAAATATCAGAAATACAGATTCAAGAAAAACAAAGATAAATCTTGTTACATTGCTGATGAAGGTGTGACTGATGACTCTAATGAGGATCTAATAGACAACGGATGGGTCTTTATTGATCAACTGGTACCTATTGCTCAACTGGTAGAACAAGCCCTAGCAGCTAAAGTTGAATCAAAGGAGGAATGGATTATTGACTCAGGATGCTCATATCACATGACTGGAGACAAAGGTAAATTCTTGAACTTTCAAGAATATAATGGAGGTTTAGTAAGATTCGGAGATGACAAATCCTATTCAATCAAAGGTAAGGGTTCAATATCTCTTGATGGTAAACATAACACTGAAAATGTCTACTATGTTGAAGGATTAAAACATAATCTTTTAAGTGTTGGTCAATTAGTTGAGAAAGGTTTTTAGTTACAATTTAAAAATGGAAAATGCAAAATCATGAATAGAACTGGTTTGGAAATTGCAATCAGTAATCAGACTAGAGGTAATATCTTTCATTTGAATAACAGTGAAAAGGCATGCTTAATTGCACATATAGATGAAAGTTGGCTATGGCATAAAAGACTATGTCATGTAAATTTTGATTGCATGGTAAAAATTAGTACTTCTAAGGCAGTTAGAGATCTACCTAAAATTGTGAAACCTCAGAATACAATTTGCAAGGAATGTCAATTTGGAAAACAAGTTAGAGCTAGTTTCAAAAGTATTCTAGAAAAATCCAATAATGTCCTTGATCTAATTCACACTAATTTATGTGGTCCAGCTAGAACTAAAAGCTTACAAGGTGATAGATATTTCATGCTAATTATTGATGATTATTCTAGAATGTGTTGGGTTACTTTTCTCAGAGAAAAATTAGAAGCACTTGGGAAGTTCAAACTATTCAAAGCAAAGGTTGAAAATCAAACCGGTAAGAAAATTAAATGTTTAAGATTAGATCAAGGAGGAGAATTCACATCTAAAGATTTTAATACATTCTGTGAAGTAAATGGAATCAAAATATAGTTATCAGCACCTCAGACACCACAACAGAATGGAGTTGTTGGAAGGAAAAATAGAACTATTTTGGATGCAGCAAGAAGTATGTTATCAGAAGCAAATCTACCACATGTGTACTAGAGAGAGGCAGTAAGCACTACTGTCTATACATTCAACAAAGTTCACATCAAAGGTGAAACTGGTAAGACCCCTCATGAACTATGGTTTGGTAATACACCTACTCTTAAGTATTTTAGAATTTTTGGAAGTAAATGTTATATTAGAAGAGATGAGCATATTGGCAAGTTTGATCCTAGAAGTGATGAAGGAATATTTTTTGGTTATTCATCTAAGAGTAAAGCATATAGATGTTTTAATAAAAGATTACAAAAAATTGTTGATAGTACAAATGTAAAGATTGATGAACAATTTAGAGGAACTTCAAGGTATATAGACTCTGAACCGGTAACAGAAATAATGACAAATGAACCTACAATAATTCCACCGGTATAGAATGATGATCCAGTTATTGAGGTATCATCAGAAGATTCCACAGTAAATGAAGAACAACAACAGACTAAGACACCCCGGTATATAAGAATAAATCATTTTGAAGATAAGATAATTGGAAGCAAATTTAAAGGAGTCATGACAAGAGGAAGATTGGCAAATGAAGAGGTATGTCTTATTTCTCAAATTGAACCATTATCTATCTGTAGCATAGGAAATAGGAAATCATCACAAACAAGATAAACGTAATAGCTCAATCACCAATGCATTCATTGCAATGAATCTATCCTAAACAACACTCAATAGAAACATGAGATAAAAGCATTCAAAAACGAAAGATTATGCAAACCATAGACATGACTTGAACACTCCCTCATGTGGCTCCATTGTTCTTCTTTCCTCTTCAAATGGTTGGATTGTGGATCTCACCTACAAGTGCACACACACAATTGAAAGCAAGATGGACATTGATTATTGATCAAGAGTACTAGAAGCATAAATTCGATAGCCTGATTATCAATTACCAATTATTAATTATTATCCTTGATTGATGAAGATCATCCAATTTATAGATAAATTGGAGATAGGATCAAATTTAGCATGAAATGGATATTAGAAGCAATTGATTTGAAAATGGGAAAAATGAGTGAAAAGAAGAAGGTTATGACACCTTCTATGTCATAAATTATGACATATTGCCAATGCAAAACTTAGAGGACTAGAACCCTATGACATCTTGCTATGCCAAGAGTATGACGCATGAAGCACAAAAATAGGGAGCACTAAAGACAAGTTAATTAGGTGGAAATTAAAATTAAGAAATTAGAAAATAGGTGGAAATTAGGAATTAGGAAATAATGAAATTAGAAATTAGGTAAATTAATTAATAATTTGTCATTTATTAATTAATTCACAAAAGGAGGAATAATTAGCCAATTAAATAAAGATTTAATTGTAATGAGAAGACTTAGGATAAATAAACAATTTATTAATCCTAAAGGAAGAAATGACACACAAGGTTAAATGATTAAATCATAAAACCCTAGAAGATGAATTAGCAATGCGAGAATGACAATTAGGTCTTGATTGAAGATTGATTGATATCGATTCATGATTTTGAATTGATAAATGACCAGTGTTGATAAATGATTTGATTGATAAATGCGCCAATTGACGAGGAACAATGACAAATTGATCCAAATTGACATAATTGAGATAGACAACAATCGATAGCGAAATGATCACGAAATGATAAAATTGACAAGAGGACGAGGATCGATGACAAAATAGATTGCAAGACGACAGGATTAAAAATGACCACGACTGATGACAAATCAATCGCAAAATGACAAGATCGAACATGACAACGATCGATGACAAATTGATTGTTAAAATGACAAGATTGAAGGATTGATGATAAATCGACAAGATTGATAAGAGGACAATGATCGATGACAAATTGATCGCAAGATTGACACAAGGACAAAACCCTAAATTAGGATTGACGATGTCCAAAATGATGACAAATTAGCACGCATATTGATGCGACAAGATAAAATCGATCAAAATCATGAATGGATAGCGTTGTCGACAAGACCAAATTTGAGAGTGAGATGATTGAAGAATGTAGAAGAATGACTCGATGCTCGCAAATGATAAAGACCAAGTGTGAATCATAGGAGAAATGTTAATGCGACGCAAAAACCTAAAATGAGGCAATGCGCAAATGTTAAAGTATGACTTCGCAAGCATTGACCATTTTTAGGTGCCTACACTATCAATGAGGCATGTGAAGATAAATTTTGGATTAAAGCTATGGAAGAAGAATTAGGACAAATTGAGAAAAATAATACTTAGACATTAGTTCCCCGGCCTAAAAATAAAAATGTAATTGGAACCAAATGGGTATTTAGAAACAAACTCAATGAAGATGGTAAGGTTTTCAGAAATAAAGCAAGACTAGTGTGTAAGGGATATTCTCAGAGAGAAGGAGTTGATTACAATGAAACCTTTGCACTAGTAGTCAGAATTGAGGTAGTTAGATTATTCTTGGCCTTTGCAGCTCACAAGGATTACAAAGTTTATCAAATGGATATTAAATGTGCATTTTTGAATGGAGATCTTGAAGAGGAAGTCTATATTGAACAACCTGATGGATTTTCCTTGATAGATGACAATGATATGGTTCGCAAATTAAGAAAAGCTCTATATGGATTAAAACAAGCTCCAAGAGCTTGGTATGCAAGATTGGATAAGTATCTTGTAAAGATTGGTTTTACTAAAGGAAATGCAAATAGCAATTTATATTACAAAGTAACTAATGATGATATCTTGATTATTGAAGTATTTGTTGATGATATAATCTTTGGAGGAGAAGATGAATTATGCAAAGAATTTTCTCTTGAAATGTAGCATGAATTTGAAATGTCTATGATAGGAGAAATAAAATTCTTTTTAGGATTGCAAATTTTACAGACTAATAAAGGCATATTTTTGAGTCAATCTAAGTACTTAAAAGAACTAAAGAAATTTGGGATGGAAAACTCTAAACTGGTAAGCACACCTATGACAACAAATGACAAATTATCTCAAAGGGATGAATCTACACCTGTTAATCCAACTAGATACAAATCTATGATAGGAGGTTTACTATATTTAACTCAAACTAGACCTGATATTATGAATGTAGTATGTATAGTTTCTAGATTTTAGAGTAATCCTAGGGAAAATCATGAATCAACAGTAAAAAGGATTTTTTGGTACTTACAAGGCACAACAAATCTTGGATTATGGTATCCTAAAGATGAAAATTTTGATTTATATGCATACATAGATGCAAATTAGGCAGGAGATGTGGATGATAGAAAAAGCACCACTGGAGGAGCACTCTTTCTTGGAAAAAGATTAGTTTCTTGGTTAAGTAAGAAACAGAGTTGTACATCTTTATCAATAGCAGAATCAGAATATGTTGCAATAGCAACAAACTGTACATAGGTAATTTGGCTTAAGCAAATGTTGAAAGACATAAAGGTAAAATGCAAGGAACCTATTACTATATATTGTGATAACACTGCAGCAATTGATATATCTAAGAATCCAGTATTACATTCTAAAACAAAACATGTTTCTATCAAACTGAATTTTTTAAGGGAAAAAGTTGAAGAAAAGGAGATAAAACTGGTTTATGTGAATACTAAAGAACAACTTGCAGATATTTTCACAAAACCTTTGCCTAAGGAAACTTTTGAGTATCTCAGAGATCAGCTCAGAGTCCTACCTCCACCGGTAGTGACTTAGACAGTTGATGATTGTCATCAACTGACAGAATTAAATGGACAAATCTTTTATTTTGGTATTTGATGGGGAAGCTACTTCTCAGGGGGAGTAGTTGGTATATTGAATTGGTTGGTATTTTGTATGAATTTGACCTTTTGTGACTTTGGCATTTGATGTCAAAGGGGGAGAGAAATCTATGGAAAAATGCATTATCTTTCTCGGGAGAGATTGGTATGAGAGATTGGTATTGAAAATAAATCTTTGGATAAACACATGTTACTCCCAGGGGGAGAAATGGAGAGTGTTGGTTTTTGTACTTGGCATTTCTGTTTTGGCACTTTGATGGTTTTTCCATCTTGTGTTGCCATCAATGCCAAAGGGGAAGATTGTTGGTATTTTGGTATGGTTTTGTCATTGATGTCAATACCTACTAAATACACCTACTTTGGAGATCTAGCAACATTCACCGACAAACAGTAAACTGTGCAACAGTTACCGGTATATGGTTAACCGGCAGGATATAATGTTCACCGATACCTGCAATGACATGGAAGACACTTGGTAATGTCAAAGACATCATGTGGACACTTTATTTTGAAGTAATAATCATTGGTATATTCTTATTTGCATATTTGATTTTACCGACAAATAGGTCTAGGTTATCTAGGGTTACACCGGTAGGTTTATCTTTTCTAGATCAGCATGGCATGCTATGGAGATGATTTATTATTGTTGTAAATGCATTAAGCCGACATGTTTAATCGGTTATTACATCGGATATTGTATTGTCTGTAAAATGTTTTTATTGTAATATCTTGTAGAAGCCGACCTACTAAAATTGGTCTTAGGGTATGGTATAAATGTAAGATCTTATTTGTAAGATCAAGTGTGGAATGAGAAAAAGATTTGTGTGAAGGTATATGCGAGATTAAGCAGAGGTATACATGAAGACATCATTCGAAGGTGAAGTTAGGTTTTTGCAGAAGCATATCAGCATTACATCGGTACTGAATCCAGCATATGAAGATGCTATTTTGTGCAGTACATTCTTATTGGATTTAACCATCCAACTGTAGTCAGTGTGACTCCCTTTTTGTGATTGAGCAGTGAGCTGCAGGCTGTTGGCCTTTCTGCATGTGCAGACCCCTCTTTGTACACTTACTATCTGTAGTAGTATCATCTGATTATGGGTAAGGTTTTCCACCATGGTTTTTCCCCTTATAGGATTTCCACGTACAAATATTGGTGTCATATGTTGTGAATGACTCTGTGCTTATGTTTCATGCATTAATTCTTACCGATATAGCTATTTTCTGTTAACACTGTTTACCGGCATACTTAACTGATTTACTGATATTAAGCATTAAGTTGGTTAATAAGTTTTTGGTTTGAATTTATTTGACAACTGATTCACCCCCCCCTCTCAGTTGTCTCCGGGACCTACAATATCAACCCTGACATTGATACTCTCAACAATTTTGTGAGTCCTATTTTTGTAGCACTTGAGAGCTTTTTTTTTAGTGGATTATCCCATAAATATTCCTTCATCACATTTAGTATCAAGCTTGCTTAGATGCTCACCTCACTTGATATAGCACTTACTACCAAATAATTTAAAATAACTCATAGTGGGAGGCTTCCCGATCTAGTACTCATAAGGGTTTTTATCTTTACCTTTCTTGATGAGTACTCGGTTCATAGTATAGACTGCAGTGCTCACCACTTCTCTCCAAAAAGTGTGAGCAACCTTTCCTTGGATCAGCATTGTTCTGGCTACTTAAACTACAATCTTGTTATTCCTATCTGCTATTCCATTCAATTATGGTGTCCTTGGGGTAGACATTTGCTTTTTGATTCCATTCTCTTCAAAATACTTGTTGAATTCATCAGAAGTGAATTCACTTCCTTGATCAGTTCTTAGGCATTTTATCCTTTGACCACTTTCCTTCTCTACCAATGCTCTAAAGGCTTTGAACATTCCAAATGTCTCAGACTTGTCTTTCAAAAATGTGACCCACATCATTCTTGAGCAGTCATCAATAAGAATCATGAAATACCTATCTCCTTGAATACTTCTAGTTTTCATTGGACCACAAAGATCGGTGTGCACAAGATCAAGTAAGTTTTCTATTGAAAAAGACTTACCTTTGAAAGTTGAGGAAGACATCTTTCTAAGTTGGCATTCTCTGCATAAATAATTCTCTGGTTTGTTTAGCAAAGGAAATCCTCTTACTGCCTTTGTAGTACCCCTACCTTAGTTAGCTTTGTAAAACTGGTTTGACCTTGGTTGACTTTTTATGTGGCATTCTTGAATGGTTGAATTACCATGAGGTAATGTTGTAGTTAGATATTATGATTATTGTGCATACCTATTAATCTGCTTTCGCATCAATTCTTATGTATGTTTAATTGTCCTCCTGATTCTTGTTATTAATCTCGAGCTAACATCTTCATTATATATATATATATATATATATATATATATATATATATATATATATATATATATATATATATATATATATATATATATATATATATATATATATATAATGAAGATGTTAGCTCGAGATTAATAACAAGAATCAGGAGGACAATTAAACTGGTTTGACCTTGGTTGACTTTTTATGTGGCATTCTTGAATGGTTGAATTACCATGAGGTAATGTTGTAGTTAGATATTATGATTATTGTGCATACCTATTAATCTGCTTTCGCATCAATTCTTATGTATGTTTAATTGTCCTCCTGATTCTTGTTATTAATCTCGAGCTAACATCTTCATTATATATATATATATATATATATATATATATATATATATGCTTGTGTGACTCTTGGTTGTAGGAGATTGTAGGTATAGTATCACCTAGGTGCGAGGTTCATCTTCACCTAGATTTGCAGGGTTTAGTATACCTCTTTCATCCTTAGAGTTTGGGTTAGGTGGTCATAAAACCCTCAATTTACCCTAGTCATTCTCAAGTGAGCATCGCCTATGGTCCGTCAATTTCTTTTTTTTCATTTGGGTTTGCGGGTCGTGTAGTTTGTTGGCTTACCTAGTTTGCGTGCTTGGCAAGTGGTAAAACTGAGTATTTAATCCTAAGTAGTTATTTTGATTTAATGTGTTCATTTATGCATTAGTAATTAAGAAACTAAAGTAAATAGGTTTCTTTTATATAATTAATCATTTATTTAAAAATTTCCCTATTCATGTTAGTAGCAAGTTTAATTTAATGGTTAATTTTAAATCATGAGTTTATTTAGTTATGCATTTTGAAAGAGAAGATTTAAATTATTCGAAATAAAAATAATTTAATCCCTTTTGATTTTTGTTATAGAAAGGTAAATTTTAATTATTTAAGAAAATCAATTTTGATTAGAAAAGTAAGTTTTATTCATATATATTTTATATAGTGTGTAAGATTGATTTTGAGAATTTAATTTAATTAAAAATATTTTACCCTCATTAATATTGTGAAATACAACTATTAGCTTTGTTAATATTGAGAAAATTAAAATTAAATGAGGGAGAAAAGCATTTTGATTTTTAATTAGAACAACAAGTTTAGATTATTTTAATAGTTGAAAAGAATGATTTTTATTTTATTTTATTATATTTTATTTTTTTATTCAAAAGTTGTTTATATTCTAAAATAAAGGATTAGGTCAGGGGATTCTTCTATTTAACCCTAGGTTTGGAAATATTTTTGGGGGTCATGGGAAAGAGGCAGGGATTTTGGTGAAGAAAAATTATTTGGAAGCTTGTTGAAGGATTGAATCTCTCCTACAAAGTTCTTCCAGGAAAGCTATACCAGGTTGGGTGGCTTTTTCTGGTTGCTTTTTAAGAAAATAATTTTTTTATTTCTTTCCTCTTTCTGAATGATGTGTGTTAAAAATATTTGTCAAATTCAAAACCTATTCTATTTATTTCTTGTTCTTGGCTAAAGTCCATTCTTGAAAATTAATTTTAGTTTATGGAAAGAAGATATTTTTTGGGTGTTTGTGGATTAAATTTTGTGAGGAAATTGGGAAAAGTTAATATGGCAAATTTGCCAAGATTTTTGTTGTGCATGAAAATTTCAAGTTTTGGTAGAAAATGGGATTACTAGAGAAAATATTCCCTCTTGTTTGGGTTTGGTTTCAGTATTTGGCCATTGTTGTTCTATCAATAATTATGCATCTATGTGAAATTATTTAGTTACTATAGAAATATAAATTTAATTAATTAAAAGAAGTTATTAAATTAAGTTGCAAGTTGCATGATATTAGAAATATATTTTATTTAAATTTTAGTGGAAAATAAATTGGATTAATTTCATTTATTGTTTCCTATAATTTTAAATAAATAAAAGAATAAAAGAATAAATAAATGAATAAATAAATAAATGAAAAAAATAATAAATTATAATTAAAGTATTGCTTTAATTTCTTTTTTAAGAAATTAATTAATTTGCATGAGAAAAGAAAAGAAAAAAATGAATTTTGCTTATTGCATGTTAATTTATCCCTTTGTTAGAAATTAGAAAAGAAAATAAAATTATTTTTATTACTAAAATTAAAAAATATTATAACATATTAAATTTAAAGTGGGTTTTAAAATGTTTAATTGTTTTATTAAATATTAATTAATATATTTGATTATTATATGTTAATTATTAATTATTAATTAATATATATTTTAAATATATGTTAATCATGATAATATATATATATATATATATATTAATTAATACTTAATGCGTTAATATTGTGTATTATTAAATTATTACTTGTTTATATTTTTGGGGATAAATAGATATATAATAATTAATATTTAATTGTGGTATCTGTTTTATTGAGGAAGTATTTTTTTGCAAATAGATAGAATATTATTTTAATTGGAAAATTGCAGAAATAAAATATATTTATTAATTGATAATTTTTAAATAATATTTTATTCAAGAATATATTATTTGAGTAACTAAAAAAAAGAGAATGAAATGTTTTTCATTGGATATTTTGAAAACTTTAATGATATACTATTGGAAATTTTAGAAATTTAATAATGTATCGTTTGGAATATTGGCGAGTTAATGATACTTTCATTTAGTAAAATAAATGGTTTAGTTTATATTTTCCTTCTGTATTGAGAGTAGACAAATGGTACTATTGCTATTGAGGTATTGTATTCTCTTTGTAATGGTGATTTTTTTGTTAATATATTTAAAAAAAAAAAAACTTAGATCATTTAGAAAACTTGATCGACTTTTATTGTTTAAACCAATAGGAAAGAAGATTGTCCTTTTCCAGTTATTGCCTTTGCAGGTTTTAATTTTTGTATTTGTTTTTATTTAAAGTAATGGCAAGGCCTTGATATATTTGTTTGGACCCCATCGTTTGGATGATTTGGGGTACCTGTTTATGTCTTCGGTCTCTAGTTTGGTTGTTGTCTTGTGATGGTGTTTTAACTGGTCTTGTCCTTTATGTGGGTGTTGAGTGTTGTTTTGTGGTTGACCATAGCGGGTCAGGTCTCTAGTTAGAGTATTGTTGGGCAGTGGACCTTGTATTAGCTTTTAATATGTTCAATTGGATCCATTTCTATGTAGGGATCATTTATGTAATTATTGACCGATGTGGTCGGTTGTTTATTGGTATGATTCACCTTGATGGCAAGAATGTAAATGATGTGAAACTTATGTACCTTTAACTTATTTAATTATCATAGGGGTCTTGCAGTTGAGCAGACCTGGAGATGTAGCCCTCTAGGGGTGAACTCCGAGATTATTTTGGTGTTATGTGTTGCTTTTGTTCTTCTGTTTCATGTTTTAGTGTTAGCATGTATGGATGACATTTTGATAGAATGTGTAAGTGGATTAGATGAAATTAATTATAAATGCATGTTTTCAGTCGTCTCTTAATGCAATAATGTGTTTCATGAAAGAGTGTAGTTGATTTGTAGAATGAATTCTACAATTGTTAAGGAAATTAAGTATGCATGGAAAGATCTCATTAGTTTATAATGAAATTCAAGTGTGTTATTAAATTGGATGCATGACTAAAATTTTAATGAAAAGTATGGATGAAGGGTATGAATAAACCTTAATGGATGAACTTTATCTTGTGATCTATATTTTGTCTTTCTGAAAGAAATTATCCTTGTTTTTAAGAATTTTCTTGTTATTAAGACAATCGGCTTATTGGATTAATTAGTTAGTTAAATGTGGAATTAAGTAATCGCATTGGGAAACTCTTTAGGTGTTAGTTGATGTCTTCTGTTGTGTAATCTATACTTTGATATCTTATTGTATCTTTATGTTGTGTCTTATTTTAAAAAAAAATTATTGCACTCCATTCGTGTGTTTTAGCTTTATCCCTTCAGGGTTTCCTAGTGGGGCATTATATATGGTATTAGAGCACATGTTGCAAACACTGGGATCTTTGGTTTCTCTTGTGCCTTGGTGTGTGGTGTATCGAACTTATGTGTATGCATAAATGTGTATTATTTAATTGATAGCTCTTCGCTTATCTTCTTACCGTACCTTGAATTTTCAATGATAGGTTGCAAATTATGATATGCGGTTGTATTGTATTAAAGTAGTGAGTGTTCTCAAGAGGTATTGCATTATCAATAAGATTACCTATTTTGGTCTCTGTTGTTTGGAAAACTAGAACATTCTGTTGCAACCATAATAATTAGAAATGTCTTGTTAGGTTGTTTGGCATCCTTCTAAAATAGTAGCGAAATGAAAACCATGCAAATAAATGATAGACTTATAGTGAGAAATTTTAGCTTATAGTGTGGTCTTGTTGATCTTGTGTCTTTGTAGGAAATAGATTGGTTATCAAACTCTCTTTTCCTCCTCTTTGCCTAGATTTTAGATTTTAGTATTGCTACTAAAGAGTGTATTGAGTTAAATAGAGTGCTTATAAAACATGTGAAATTGTATTTTTTTGCATTTTTGGCTTTTTATGGAAAGATGAAAGTCTTGAGCTTCATAACAAAATTTGCATAGTTAGTAATGTGGTTGTGGATGCTTAATGGATTTAGAAAAGATATTGGAATGATGTTATTTCCTTATGTAATGGTGAATTGTTAAGAATTTCAGTACTGGTATCTAGAGTAAACTTTATCTAGTGATTCATGTGGAAAGCATAGGTAAAATCTTTCTTGAGTAGATGATAGTGTATTGAAAATTACTTCCTATAAATGTGACTAAACCAGTAATGGTGCTATTCCTTGTATATTGTAAGAAACTCATACTTGCTATGTGTGCCCAGGGGATGGTGAAATAATCAACCATGGAGGATATGTTTGCTTATGAGTATGGGAAACCATACTATTTATGTGATGTTGCTTATTTGTTTCCTTATTGAAAGCCAACCCATGGGTTGTTGATAATTCAGTATGTGAAGGGGTAGTATTAGAAGTCACCATTCCTTGAATAGTATGGAACAACGTACGAGTAATGTCGATGCGAAGTGACTTTAGCTTCTCTATTTCAAGGAAAAATATAGTTTTGTAATGAAACTGTATTATAGGTGTACTCAATAATTTCCCTTGTGATGAACTGATTTATGAGGTTCATGTGTGCCAACCTATTCCTATCCTTTATTTGAGCATATTGATGTCAGTTCTTGAGAAGAATGATGGTTTTATTGGAGGATATTTTGCCTTGTCTTCAAGAAAGGTATGTTATTTTTCACATGAGCTATCAATTGTCTAGCATTGGTAGACATGTGGGTGGACCTTAGCCATGTATACCTCTGGCTTACGGTGAGTATCCTGAGAGGTACATCGCTATGCGGGGTGTGACCCATGTGTGCCCTTTTCTGCGAGGTACATTGCCATGTGGGATACATCCATTGCGTGCCCTTTCTGCTTTGGAATATTCCCATGTCATGCTAAGACACGATGTGGGATATGTCCATTGCATGCTTTTTTCGCTTGGAGTATTGCCATGTCCTGTTGAGGCACGATGCGGGATGTAGTAGACATTGCCATGCGGCCTACTAACAAGTTTAGGGTAGAGCCATGCCGCATGACAATGTGATGCAAGGTGATGTCGAGGTGCACACCGCCATGTCATGTGGGTAGTGTGACTATGTCACACCACATGATGAGCTACTGCGATAGCTAGACGATTGTTCCTTCCTTCCTCATTGGTGGCTAGATGCTAGTCACATAGTGATGTAGTGTACACTTATGATATTCTTTTTTATTTTTTTCCTTGTGGGCCAGCAATTTATTTTATTTTGACTTTCAAGGTTTAGCCACGATCTTGTGATCTTTTGCTTACTTGATTTGGTGTTGCAATTCTAGAATTATTTTCTTGCCTTCCTATTGGAATTGATGATTATTATCTTTATTCTTTTGTACTTGGTGGCTAAACTGATTTATCCTTATTGTTTTTCATATGCTGGTCTTGTGTTGAAATGTGAAATTCCTCTCCAAGGATGTATGAGACAGTCTTGGTTGAGTCTGTACAAGGAAGTAGACGTAAGGAACCTTGAGGATGGGGGTATGTGAGGTTGTGATGCAGCTAAGATCCACTACCTACCTATGTGTGGTGACTATCTCTTGGAGGCTAACCACTTTACTCAACAAGGGATGTTCACTAAGGTCTTGTATGGAAGGTATCACCGCTATGGTGTGCCCTAGCACCATCAAGCCTTTGAGTGAGATGTTGGATATATATGATCATATTTGTTGGCATATGGACACTCCAATGAGACATTGTGTGTGATTGAAGATTTTGTCATTAATGGCAACCTTGCAATCCTATGGCACTGGCAAGACATTATACCAGCACAACATTACTCAGGCAACCTTGCAATTCTATGGCACCAGCAAGACATTATAATGGAAAAGCATTATTCAGGCAACCTTGCAATCCCATGACATCGGCAAGACATTATACCGGCAAAGCATTACTCAAACAAGACAGTGCACTGGCATCAGTGAGATCAATCTACACTGGCACTGGCATAGAAGATGTACACTGACACAGAAAAGAACATGTATACCAGCATAGAGGCCAACAGGATTTTTGATATGTAATATTTTCTTTATTATTATAAGCCGACTTGGCAAATTGTAAAATGACTCTTGTATATAAAAGAGATCATTGTAGGCATTTGAGGGATATGGATAGGAAGCATAAATAAATTATAAGGTAGACCTAATGTGTGAATTGTAGGTCAAGGGTATATGTAAACAACAGAGCAAGAACCGGTACTAAATCTGGCATTAAAGATGCTATTGTAAAACAGTACAGAATATTGGATTTGTGTAAATCCTCATTGTAAGTCAGTGTGACTTCTTATTGAGTAGTGAGCTCTAGGCAGTTGGCCTTCCTGCATGTGTAGGCCCCTATTGTAAGTAATATTCTCTTATTGGCCAGTAAGTGAATATTGTGGGTCACAAATCCCACCGAGGTTTTTCCCACACCGGGTTTCCTCGTTAAACATCTTGTGTTATGGTATTCTTTTCATGTGGATGTTTTTGATTCTATTATTTGCATTAATTCTTGCATACCAGCATACTGTTACTTTATGTTCTGCATATTTAGTTTCAAGAAAATTTCATTACCAGTCAGATACTGATTCACCCCCCCTCTCAGTATCTGTGGGAACCCTAACAATTGGTATCAGAGCCTGGTCCTGTTGTTTCAGAAGCCTAACAGCTTGAGGAAGATCTTGACACCGATAAAGATGGAAAATCCGATGAAGCAACTTGAAGGAGCTCTTACTGACTATGATGCAGAGAAGTTGAAAAATATCAAATTAGAAGATGATTTAAAAATAGCTCAAGACATTATTCAGGCACTTCAAGAAAATCTTACTGTTACAAGAAATAAGAGAAGAGAACTTTGTGAAAAATTGCAAAATGAGAATGATGGAAAGGAATCACTAAATGATATGATAAACAAATTGAAAGAAGAGATCATGACAACAAAAAATGAAATGCAAGATATGACTATGATATTTTGCAAAGAGATTGAGGATAGAAAGAAGAATGAAGAAGAATTGACCAGAAGATTAAGTGATGTAGCAAATGAGAACACAAGACTTAGCTATGAAAATGACATGTTGAAGACAGATCTGATGCATTCTCAGAATGACTTGAATGAACTAATGAGACAAAAAGAAATCTTGGAAAGGGAATTGGAAACTGCAAATAAACACAAAGAAAAATTCAAGAAAAGCTCAGAAGAACTTGGTACCTTATTGAAGAATCAAAAACCCAAAGGTGACACTTCTAGAATTGGATTTGAAGTTGGAGAAAGCTCCGATACTGCAAATACCTAGGATCACAGAAAACCGATAAGACCTTCTAATACTTACAAATTCAATGGAAAATTCTTTAACTGTAATAAATATGGTCATAGGGCAAATGAATGTAGATCTAGGAATTATCAAAACATCAATCCTCCCACTGGTCAATGTACCAAATGCAACAAAATTGGTCATAACTCTGAAAATTGCAGAATGAATGTAAGATGTTATGTTTGTGGAAGATTTGGTCATTTATCAAATAAATGCAGAACACAAATCGGCATAGGTTATGGGAAAGCTATTCAGAAAAATAATGTAACTTGTTATGCATGTAACAAGATTGGTCATATTGCTAAATATTGTAGAAGTAAAGGTACACCGATAGATAACAGAAGTACTAGCTTGAAAGGTAAAGAACAGGTTGAAGAGGTTAAGCAAGAATTTTCAAAGCAATGGATTAGAAAAGGTGATCTAAATATTGGGGTTACTCCTCCACCGGTAGAACCAAAAAATGCTTCACCGGTAGGACAATATGATGCTCCACCAGCAAGACAGAGCAATGCTCCACCGGCAGGATGTTCTTCATCAAATTGAAGAAAATTATCTTGAGGGTTTGGCAATCAAATGACACATGTGCTATTATTCCCTCAGTTAGAGAAAAGAAGTTGAAAATATTTCATTACCAGCAAATAAAGTTAAGCTAATACATTGTTAGCAAGCAATTAATGTGGTAGGTAGCAGAAAAGACTTTATAAAATAAGGTTTTTGGCTCCATTTCATTTCACCGTGAATTCAAACTTTTAGAGAGCGCGAAGATTTCCAAGCTAAGGCATTCCGAGCAAAGAGGCAAAGCACTTCAGCAATCAATCCATCCAAAGGCATAAAAAGGTATTTATCATCATGGCATCCTCCTTTGCACCTGAATTCATAGAAAACCCTACAGTAGTCGAGGGTATAAAATGAACTAGGCCCGTATTTCAGCTAGTTCCCAAGGTAGCTAAGAAAGATGACAACACAGGTGCTTTTTCAAAAATTCCAAAAGCTGTTGTTTAAGCAGAAGACCCTAGAATGTATATTAATTGCAACATAGAGGAATTAGGTGATGAAGAAATCAAAAACATGTATAAGCCTGTTATATGTGACAACTCCGGGAATGTGAAACCTAAACATAAAATTGTTGAAACCCTAGGATTCACTGAAATCCTCTGCATTCCTGAATTTCCTAGGAAGTGGTTAGGATAGTTCTAAGTAGGGTACATGGCTCATTCTTTTGGCTTGACTCAGTGCATAAAATTACAAAGGTAGCTATGAAAGCAGTAACAGGGTTACCTTCCACCGGTACCAGACCCAACAAAACCAAGAAGGTCTCCAATGACTTGGTAACAAACTTAACTGGTGAAACATCCAACAAGAGATCATTGAGGGTTAATGATGTGACCGATACAAATGTTAGATTTGTCAGCATGATTCTAGGTTACAAAGCAACTCATGCTAATAGGCTTAACTCAGTTTCCAGTTTATGCATAAAGAGTGCTTATGACATGGTTAAAGACAATGTAAAAATTGATATTTGTGAATGGTTAAAAGATGAGTTAATTGACAATTTGGCAAAAATCAAGAAGGATAAGAAAGAAACCTTTAGATTTGGAAATTTACTTGTATGCTTAATGCTACATATAACCAAACAGGCTCCCGGTATAGGCTACAAGGATTTTGGATTCAACATACCGGTAGGAAAACAATTGTCTGACTTATTCAACAACATGGGTGAAAACAGAGAAAAGAATATCAATGAGTATTTTCTGGCACTAAAAGTCAGAATGAATAAAAGAATTAGACTATCACGGGGAATTGTCAACAAATACAAGGATGAGATCTGGATGGAAGCAGTCATCCCAAGAACAATCTGGGTTACAGAGATGGGGTATGAAACAGATGACCACATAGTGGAAACTTATGCCAAAGCACTTCTGGAAGCCCCCAATGAACCAAAGGAAGAAGCATTTGGTAGTGTTGAGACCATTGAAAGTCAAATTCAATCTAAAAAGAGAGTAAAGAAAGTTGAGGCATTTGTGAGGAAAGGAACCAGACAAGCAAAAGCCATAAAAGAAGATGTATTAAAGAAAACCGGCATAACAGAAGATGAGTTCGCAGCCCAACAACCTGAAACTCATCTATCACCGGTAGATACTTCCTCAGAAGGAGATATGCCAGCAACTTTCAAAAGAGTTGTTAGGAAAAGAGACCCCTCACCGGTATCCACTCCTTCACCTAGAAGGACAAAACAGAAGCAACAAGCTGTGAGGTCTCCGGTCAAGAAAGCCACACCTAAGAAGAAGTTGACCCCCAAAAGGAAGAAGAAGACAAACACTGACTTTGCCCCTCTTGACATACTATTGAATGAGATCACAGAGGAAGGTAAATTGAAAAACATAGGGAAAATCTATGACACCCTATCAGATGATGAGAAAGGACAATTCGAGGAAAGTGTTATATTGCACATGGACATGTATAAAAAGTTTTTGAGGCAAGTCCTAAATGAAATTCCTAATGAATTATATAAAAGACTTGAGGCCAGAAGGCAAGGAGTAGTTGAGTTGGATAAGAAGATTAAAATAGAAAAATTACTTGCAGTATACCCGGTCAACTCACCTAAGGAAATTGATGATATGATAGCTCAGGCCAACCGAACAATTTTTTCCACTACACACCGGCAAATATCACTAATGGCAGGTAGAGTTACTGAAGTTTCAGAGGAAATAGAAGATGGTTGGGATACATTCTTGGTTGAAAAAGAAAAACAAGAAGAATATAGGAATCCCAAGCCCATTCTGGTATATCAAAAGGACAAAGGGAAAGGTAAAGTTGGTGGACCACCAAGTATCAAGATTAGAGACAATTTACCCCCACCTCCTTTAAATACTCCACCGGTAAAAACCACAACTGCAGAAGATCAACCGGTAGCAGAGAGCATGGACACAGAGGATAATAATCCTAATCCTGAAGTCCTATATACTATGAATGTTGATACTCAAAAAATCAACATAGTGGTAGACAAGGATACAATAGATAAATCAGAAAACAAAGAGCAATCGGCAACAGAAAACAAAGAGCAACCGGCAGCAAATTCAGAGAAAAAGATGGAATCTGGAACACAAATAGAGCAACCAATAGAATTAAAGGCTCCATAACGGATGCCATAGGTAAGAAATGATGCAGGAAAACCAATGCTTAAAGAGATAAAGACACAAACAAACCTACCAGAGGTCAATACTAGCATGGTCACTTCCACCGGCACTCAGATTGTTGGGTCACCATCAAATGTAACAGAGGTATTGCTCTAATCTATCAAGAAAATAACTGATTATAGCTCACAAGCTTATAAAGCGATAGATGATTCAATTCCAATTTTGAAATCAATAGCTCCCAATTGTAATATAGCTAACAAAGATTCTTTAGGCCAGTTGGATACACTTTGTAAATGTATTTCTGAAAATTTTGAGCAAAAAAAGGTAGAAACTGTAAAGGAAAGTGTAGAAAAAGAGAAACAGAAATTCTTTGAGGAAGGAATAAAGAAGTGTAAGAGAGAACTTGACACACTTCTACTGGAATTGTGCAATTTATTGAAAGAGTACAAAACTCTGTACAAAGACACCTGTAAGATAAACTTTTTGACCATAGATGTAGACAAAAAGATGAGCAAGGTACAGGAAGAGATCAATAAACTTGCTGATAATTTTGTTAACTCACCTGATAAATTATCAGTTTTTGAGGAAAAGATAACAAATTTTGATGAAGAATTGCTCAAATTAGAAAGAGAGAAAGAAAAAATAATAAACAAGGCAAAATTCTTGAGATCTAAACTAAGTCCAAGATTGGACTTTTTAGCATCTCTGCGAAAGGAAATCTCAGAGGCACTAACACAGCGTAGCAAAACACCGGTAGAGCACTTTCAACATCTCACCGGTACAATATACAGAACTGAGATAGCAATAAAGGAGAGCAAGAAGTTTATGGATGGCATAAACTTAATTTTGGGAGATATTCTTCAGATAATAACTACCCAACTACAAGGTTGAGGTTATGAATTGGTACAACTACAAAATATACTAACCTTTGTCATTGATGCCAAAGGGGGAGATAGTAGATGAGAAAATTCAAAACACAGGGATCATATGCTCAGAGGGAGCTCTCACATTTTTGGTAACATTTTTGGATATCTTTTTGAAATTTCTCATGAGTGTTGCCATCAATGCCAAAGGGGGAGATTGTTGGCATATGGACACTCCGATGAGACATTGTGTGTGATTGAAGGTTTTGTCATTGATGGTAACCTTGCAATCCTATGGCACTAGCAAGACATTATACCAACACAACATTACTCAGGCAACCTTGCAATCCTATGGCACCGGCAAGACATTATACTAGCAAAGCATTACTCGAGAAACCTTTCAATCCTATGGCACCGGCAAGACATTATACCAGCAAAGCATTACTCAAACAAGACAGTGCACCAGCATCAGCAAGATCAATCTACACCGGCACTGGCATAGAAGATGTACACCGGCACAGAAAAGAACATGTATACCGGCATAGAGGCCGACAAGATTTTTGATATGTAATATTTTCTTTATTATTATAAGCCGACTTGGCAAATTGTAAAATGACTCTTGTATATAAAAGAGATCATTGTAGGCATTTGAGGGATATGGATAGGAAGCATAAATAAATTATAAGGCAGACCTAATGTGTGAATTGTAGGTCAAGGGTATATGCAAAGAACGAAGCAAGAACCGGTACTGAATCTGGCATTAAAGATGCTATTGTAAAGAAATACAGAATATTAGATTTGTGTAAATCCTCATTGTAAGTCAGTGTGACTTCTTATTGAGCAATGAGCTCTAGGCAGTTGGCCTTCTTGCATGTGTAGGCCCCTATTGTAAGTAATATTCTCTTATTGGCCAGTAAGTGAATATTGTGGGTCACAAATCCCACTGAGGTTTTTCCCACACCAGGTTTCCTCATTAAACATCTTGTGTTATGGTGTTCTTTTCATGTGGATGTTTTTGACTCTGTTATTTGCATTAATTCTTGCATACCGGTATACTGTTACTTTATGTTCTACAAATTTAGTTTCAAGAAAATTTCATTACCAATCAGATACTGATTCACCCCCCCCTCTCAGTATCTGTGGGAACCCTAACAATATTATTGTTCTGAGATCAAGCATAGAGATGCTGATTGTATATGTTATCTTTGACCGGGCATTAGATATGCTCACATGTGGCCTTTTGTGTTGTACATTCCAGTTATCTTGATGATTATCATCTGTAATCATGGAGTAAATTGTGTTAACTTGTCACTATGTTATGGGACATAGTAGAAAGGTTTTTTTTTACATATGCCTGGCAAGTGTAAACAATTGAGTTATTTATGTTTCTCTTATTTCATGAAAGTTAACTTGGTTGTAGAAATTGAAATTTGAAGCTAGTTCTATGTGATAAAATTTTATGAAAAAGATGTATTGGTAAAAGAAATTGATCATGGTGGCATGTTTTCCTGTCATGTTTGATAGATGAGTATGGTAATTATTGTCTATATCTTTTAATGCTTTAATTTGGTGTAATGAAAGGAAGAAAATTATTGTTTCTCTGTTATGATTGTGGATAATTCCTAGAATATTTTAATAAGTGTATGGTTTTAGATGTATCTTGCAAATGGATAACGACATTTGTAGAGGATTTAGCAATATATGTTTCAATTATTGAGAAAATATTTATATGTGCAAATTAATAATTGTTATTTAGTTTCAGGGCTAATACATGTTGCATGATTTCTATTTAGCCTTACGACTTCTAGGAGTAAGTCAGAGCCTAGGGGGGAGGATGTAGTACCCCTACCTTAGTCAGCTTTGTAAAACTAGTTTGACCTTGGTTGACTTTTTATGTGGCATTCTTGAATGGTTGAGCTACCATGAGGTAATGTTGTAGTTAGATATTATGATTATTGTGTGTACCTATTAATGTGCTTTTGCATTGATTCTTATGTAAGTTTAATTGTCCTCCTGATTCTTGTTATTAATCTCGGGCTAACATCTTCATATATATATATATATATATATATATATATATATATGCTTGTGGGACTCTTGGCTGTAGGAGATTGCAGGGACAGTACCACCTAGGTGCGAGGTTCATCTTCACCTAGATTTGCAGGGTTGAGTATACCTCTTTCATCCTTAGAATTTGGGTTAGGTGGTCATAAAACCATCAGTTTACCCTAGTCATTCTGAAGTGAGTGTCGCCTATGGTCTGTCAGTTTTTTTTTTTTCATTTGGGTTTGCGTGTCGTATAGTTTGTTGGCTTACTTGGTTTGCATGCTTGGCATGTGGTAAAACATAGTATTTAATCCTAAATAGTTATTTTGATTTAATGTGTTCATTTATGCATTAGTAATTAAGAAACTAAAGTAAATAGGTTTCTTTTATATAATTAATCATTTATTTAAAAATTGCTCTATTCATGTTAGTAGCAAGTTTAATTTAATGGTTAATTTTAAATCATGAGTTTATTTAGTTATGCATTTTGAAAGAGAAGATTTAAATTATTCGAAATAAAAATAATTTAATCCCTTTTGTTTTTTGGAATAGAAAAGTAAATTTTAATTATTTAAGAAAATCAATTTTGATTAGAAAAGTAAGTTTTATTCATAGATTTTTTGTATAGTGTGTAAGATTGATTTTGAGAATTTAATTTAATTAAAAATATTTTACCCTCATTAATATTGTGAAATACAACTATTAGCTTTGTTAATATTGAGAAAATTAAAATTAAATGAGGGAGAAAAGCATTTTGATTTTTAATTAGAACAAGAAGTTTAGATTATTTTAATAGTTGAAAAGAATGATTTTTATTTTTTTTATTTTTTTTATTTTTTTTATTTTTTTTATTTTTTTAATTTTTTTTATTCAAAAGTTGTTTATATTCTAAAATAAGGGACCAGGTCAGGGGATTCTTCTATTTAACCCTAGGTTTGGAAATATTTTTGGGGGTCACGGGAAAGAGGCAGGGATTTTGGTGAAGAAAAATTATTTTGAAGCTTGTTGAAGGATTGAATCTCTCCTACAAAGTTCTTCCAGGAAAGCTAAACCAGGTTGGGTGGCTTCTTCTTATTGTTTTTAAAGAAAATATTTTTTAATTTCTTTCCTCTTTCTGAATGATGTGTGTTAAAAATATTTGTCAAATTCAAAACCTATTCTGGTTATTTCTTGTTTTTGGCTAAAGTCCATTCTTGAAAATTAATTTTAGTTTATGGAAAGAAGTTATTTTTTGGTGTTTGTGGACTAAATTTTGTGAGGAAATTGAGAAAAGTTATTTTGGCAATTTTGCCAAGATTTTTGTTGTGCATGAAAATTGGAAGTTTTGGTAGAAAATGGGGTTGCTAGAGAAAATATTCCCTCTTCTTTGGGTTTGGATTCAATATTTGACCATGGTTGTTCTGTCAATAATTGTGCATCTATGTGAAATTATTTAGTTACTATAGAAATATAAATTTAATTAATTAAAGGAAGTTATTAAATTAAGTTGCAAGTTGCATGATATTAGAAATATATTTTATTTAAATTTTAGTGAAAAAAAAATTAGATTAATTTCATTTATTGTTTCCTAGAATTTTAAATAAATAAAAGAATAAAAGAATAAAAGAATGAATAAATAAATAAATGAATAAAATGATAAATTAGAATTAAAGTATTGCTTTAATTTCTTTTTTAAGAAATTAATTAATTTGCATTAGAAAAGAAAAGAAATTTTTTTTTTTGGCTTATTGCATGTTAATTTATCCCTTTGTTAGAAATTAGAAAAGAAAATAAAATTGTTTTTATTACTAAAATTAAAAAATATTATAACATATTAAATTTAAAGTGGGTTTTAAAATGTTTAATTGTTTTATTAGATATTAATTAATATATTTGATTATTATATGTTAATTATTAATTATTAATTAATGTATATTTTAAATATATGTTAATCATGATAATATATATATTAATATATTAATTAATACTTAATTCATTAACATTGTGTATTATTAAATTATTAATTGTTTATATTTTTTGGGATAAATAAATATATAATAATTAATATTTTATTTTGTTATAAGAAGTATTTTTTTGGAAATAGATAGAATATTATTTTAATTGGAAAATTGTAGAAATAAAATATATTTATTAATTGATAATTTTTAAATAATATTTTACTCAGGAATATATTATTTGAGTAATTAAAAAAAGAGAATGAAATGTTTATCATTGGATATTTTGAAAACTTTAATGATATACTATTGGAAATTTTGGAAATTTATTAATGTATCATTTGGAATATTGGTGAGTTAATGATACTTTCATTTAGTAAAATAAATGGTTTAGTTTATATTTTTCCTCTGTATTGAGAGTAGACAAATGGTACTATTGCATTCTCCTTGTAATGGTGATTTTTCTATTAATGTATTTAAAAAAAAAAAACTTAGATCATTTAGAAAACTTGATCAACTTTTATTGTTTAAACCAATTTAGGAAAGAAGATTGTCTCTAGTTTGGTTGTTGTCTTGTGATGGTGTTTTAACTAGTCTTGTCCTTTATGTGGGTGTCAAGTGTTGTTTTGTGGTTGACCATAGCGGGTAAGGTCTCTAGTTAGAGTACTGTTGGGCAGTGGACCTTGTATTAGCTTTTAATATGTTCAGTTGGATCCATTTCTATGTAGGGATCATTTATGTAATTATTGACTGATGTGGTCGGTTGTTTATTGGTATGATTCACCTTGATGGAAGGAATGTAAATGATGTGAAACTTATGTACCCTTAACTTATTTAATTATCAGAGGGGTCTTGCAGTTGAGCAAACCTGGAGATGTAGCCCTTTAGGGGTGAACTCCGAGATCATTTTGGTGTTATGTGTTCTTTTGTTCTTCTGCTTCATGTTTTAGTGTTAGCATGTATGGATGGCATTTTGATAGAATGTGTAAGTGGATTAGATGAAATTAATTGTAAATGCATGTTTTCAGTCATCTCTTAATGCAGTAATGTGGTTCATGAAAGAGTGTAGTTGATTTGCAGAATGAATTCTATAATTGTTAAGAAAATTAAGTATGCATGGAAAGATCTTGTTAGTTTATGATGAAATTCAAGTGTGTTATTAAATTGGATGCATGACCAGAATTTTAATGAAAAGTATGGATGAAGTGTATGAATAAACCTTAATGGATGAACTTTATCTTGTGATCTATATTTTGTCTTGCTGAAAGAAATTATCCTTGTTTAAGAATTTTCTCATTATTAAGACAATCAACTTATTGGATTAATTAGCATAAGTTAAGTTAAATATGGAATTAAGTAATCACGTTGGGAAAATCTTTAGGTGTTAGTTGATGTCTTCTGCTATGTAATTTGTACTTTGATATCTTATTGTATCTTTATGTTGTGTCTTATTTTTAAAAAAATTATTTCACTCCATTTGTGTGTTTTAGCTTTATCCCTTCGGGGTTTCCTGGTGGGGCATTATAGCCTTGATCTTACTGGCTTTTACAATATTGTCAAAGTTTATATGACAAAGTCTCCTATGCCATATCCAACTTTCATCAAACTTCATCATCAGACACTGACTAATCTTGGGATTTAATTGAAACAAGTTACCTCTGGTCTTCTTACCGGTGGCAATAAGTTCACCACTCTTTCTAATTATACTCTAGACTCCACCTTTGAACTCCAGAATGAGTCCTTTGTCATTTAGCTGAGCAACACTCAAAAGGTTATGCTTAATACTTTCTACCCAGTAGACATCATCCGCACTGCTCTTTGCATTCAGTGAGATGGATCCTTTACCTTTCACCAAGCATGGTGCATCATTGTCGAACCGAACAACACCTCCATCATATTCTTCTAGAGATAGAAACTTTCTCCGATCACTAGTCATGTCGTGAGAACACCCACTATCAATAATCCACTCATTAGAGTTGTCAATGCGAGAGACAAGGGATTTCTTGTTAGACACTTCTTCCTTTACAGCTACAAACACTATGTCCTCATTCTCTTCATCCTCAGATTCTTCATCAGTAACACCTTCATCCACTGCAACAAGACAATTTCTCCTACCTCCTTTGTACTTTTTAAACCTCTCTAGTTTATCCGTATTGTCATTTTTATGATAGTTAACAACTATATGTCCTATCTTATTACAGGAAAAATATTTTAAAGGAAGCTTACCTCTATATTTTCCGGTGCCTTTTGGAAGTCTCTTGGCAAGAAGAGCTTCAAACTCCATCAAAATATCTTCATCATCTATATCTTTGCATTGCCTGGATTCATAACTGGTACTTACTTCTTTTCCTTTTCTGGTTGGTGCAGCAGATACTCTAAAGGTTGACTCAATCTTCTGTACACTACCATCATAGCTATTCAACTCATATCCAGTCAACTTTGCAATGACAGAGTCTAAGGATACCTTGGTTTTGTCAATAGACCTTAGCTCCTGAATAGAAGAAACTCTCATTGCATAGACTGGTAACGATGATCTCAAAAATTTACTGACAATGGTGGCATCATCAATTGTTCCACCAGTGCTCTTGATATCTCCAACACAGTCTTGATCCTTATGCCATATTGCTGAATGGTCTCTCCTTCAAACCATGCTCATGTGTTCAAATTTTCCTCTAAGGATCTCTTCCTTAGCTTGCTTGACATGCTCATCACCACCATAAATGATTTCCAGAGTGTCCCAAACACCCTTAGGATTGTCCTTATCTTGTACATCAATGAACTCAATATCAGATAGGCTGCTAATAAGGGCTTCCATGACTTGCCCATTTTCTTGAATCTCTCTTTTCTGATCATTGGTTAGAGTGCCAATGGGGATAACATAGACATTCTCAACATAGCTCTAGTGTTGAGCACCCAAACTCTTGATATAAATCTTCATTCTGTCCTTCCATATTTTGAATTTATCTCTATTGAACTTAGGACCTTCCCTCTTCATCATTAAAGCAAGATCTTTTGCCTCAAGCGGTTAAGCTTATATCATCGAGGACCTAGAGTTGCTTTGATACCAATTGATGAATAATGATGAACAAAAAATACCCTAATTGGCACTGAGAGGAGGGGGGGTGAATCAGCACATACAAAAACTTCTCAACAAATTATTAATGTAAAACAATGCTAACCGATTGTCTTCATCACTAAACCTAACCATGGCAATACTGGTTAAACACAGTAAGACTTCAGACAGCTAAACTAGTAAAACTGAATACTTTAAATAACATTTAACACTTGATAACTACTTCACCAATATACTCATGCAAGTGTTATATCAGTAATACCATAACCATTAGCTTTGCATGCATATTCACCTAAACAGAGACTGCTCAATCATCACATGAAAAATGCACAACTCATGACACACAGATTTTTCACATGGAAACCCAAATGGGAAAAACCACGGTGGGGATCAATACCCACAAGCTTCTTTTTTAACTCTTTTGAAGCTCGCTCTGTTAGGAGCCTAGTCTGGTTAAAGACTTTACAATAAGGTTTTGTTAGGAATCGATCCTGTTAAAGATCACTTGGTTAAGGGATGGCTATATACCTTGTTAAAGGTTGAAACCTTGTTAAAGGTTACCTCGCTAGAGGATTTGAAGAACTCAATGATCTTGAGTCACTTGGTTAGAGGATTTGCAATAAGCATGTTAAAGCTACCAGTAAAGGGATTTTCCTACTGTTGAAATGGTTAGAAGACAACAGGTAAAGCTTTGATCTAATAATAGCACTACATGCTAAGGTAGATCCTTTTCAGCTCCTCTACTCTGCAATCACACTCTACAATTTTCCACTCACTGGTCTAGAAAGTATCTCATCACTCAGATACAAACACAACATTTGCCAACACAAACAATAACAAACATCATCAACCTTATAGACAACAATTAGGTTGGTAGCATAAACCCTAAACCCTAAACATTTTAGGTTTACAATTATAAGCGGTCCAATCCTGACCATTCAAACACTTTGCATAGAATAAAACAATCTCAAACAGATCACAAGTCATTCTGCACCATCCATTCTTCTCAGCATATGGAAATTAGTAACCCATCATGTGGTCTCTTCACATACCACTAAGAAGAATGTTCATTCCCAAGGTAGACATTTAATGCAATTGATCTTCACATGCAATATCCTCAAGGAAATCCTTCACATGCACAAAACTGACATGGCATCTCGATCTCATCCTTATCTCTTAGCCAACTCATCACAGAATGTCACCGGTTGCATTGCACAAGCTAGATTGCTAAACCAGAAACCCTAGAGCTGAGACTACCAACCGATAGTCACACTTAGTGAAACCCTAACACTGGTCCACTTCATCCCTTCATACCAGTTCACTTGCACATTGACATCAATGACAACATGCATTATCGTCATACCGATTCATCATATGCCAACAAGCACATGCCTTGTAGTATTGTAATAAAAGTATTTGTTTTTAATTTAAAGCTCGGTGAGTAGTAACTTGAGATCAATACTCTTGGAAAATAAAATTATCACAATATTACTAAATGATTGAATATTATAGTTTTTATGGATTTATCTTGACCCCAAATAAATAATTGATTAATTATTTGATTTTAAAATACAGAGAGCTATCATTATGGAGGAGCTATATTAATAATATTTTTCTTTATTTACATTTTTATTTATTTATTATTTTATTGAAATGATTATTTTTAAAATTTGTTAAATAAATAGTTGTATACTTAAATAAATAAAAATATAAATCACTAAGTAATATTTTTGAAATAATGATCCGAATTTAGAAATTATACTCTTCCAAGTCTAATATAATTATTTGATTGGTATTTATCTATTATACTTAATAAAAAATAACAACTTATAACTGGAACACTAGAATAAAATCTCTTTTTAAATTGATATTGCTATAAATAAAAAGGATAAAGCATTACAACAATTTCTATATTATTCTAATAATTAACTACTTGAATATCTTATTTAACATCAACTTTTGAAATAAATAATTTATTAAATAAAATAAATAATTTTCTTTTTCTTTTTCTATAAATAAGACAAAACATGCCAACAATGACTTTATGTATGATTATATCTCAATTATTAACTTCCACTTAAAAAATTTGTTACCATTTTTTCTCATATTGAAACAATATAAATCGAAGAACAAAGCTACATTGAGTACCTTATAATGCCTTAACAAAAATATAGAAGCATCTTCTCATGGTAAATAGGAGATTATTGCAAGTGGATATATATATATATATATATATATATATATAGATAGATAGATAGATAGATAGATAGATAGATAGATAGATAGATAGATAGTGATTGCATATTTATATAAATTAATGGACATGGATCTAGTACCTTATAATGCCTTAACAAAAATATAGAAGCATCTTCTCATGGTAAATAGGAGATTATTGCAAATGTGTGTGTGAATGTGGAGATTTTTTAATAAAGTTTAAGTGTTAATTTAATATATTTAATATATTTCATTCTTTTTACTAATTAATAAAAACATAAAATTATTTCATACAATGAATACATCAATGAATTGTATTTATTTTATAATTGTATTTTAAATTATTTAAAATATATTAAATAGTAAAAATACTAAAAAATGTGGAGCATTTGTTCTTCTTACAAAAGATAAAAAATTATCAAGTGTCATTTTAATTTAAGACACATGTTTTTCTATCATCCTTTGTTTCTCATTTTAAATATTATAAATGTGGAGTATCTTAGCAACAATATCTCTTCAAATAAACTCTTCAAAATATTGCAAGGTCCAAACTTCTTCATTTGCAACTTGTTATAAGTTCCAACTGGGAATCTCTCTCTTCTTAGATATACCATCACTTCATCGCCAACTTCAAATTCCTCATGTCTCCTCTTCTCATCTGTCATCTCCTTATACTTGTTCTTCATGTCCTCCAAATGATGCTTAACTTTAATATGCAATGCTACCATGTGATCTGCAAAGTCTTCTGCTTCTGAACTTCTCTTGTCTTCATTGATAATGTCTCTCAATTTTGATATACCTCTAGGATGCATTCCGGTAACAATCTCAAAAGGTGTTTTTCTGGTACTTCTATTCACTGAATTGTTGTAGGTAAAATTTGCTTGTGCAAGAGTCGAATCCCAACTTCCAGTTTTATCTCCCACTAAACATGTCATCAAGTTTCCCAAACTCTGGTTAACAACTTCTATCTTTCCATCAGTTTGTGGATGAAAAGTAGAACTGAATTTCAAATCTTTCTTCATCTTCTTCCAAAGTGTTCTCCAAAAATAGCCAACAAACTTAGTGTCTCTATCTGAAACTATTCTCTTAGGTAATCCATGCAATCTCACCACTTCCTTGAAAATTAGGTCTACTAAATGCAATGCATCTGATGTCTTCTTACCAGGTATGAAATCAACCACCTTCGAGAATCTATCCACTACCATAAATATAGAATTATTCCCTCTCAGTGTCTTGGGAAATCCAAGTACAAAATCCATGCTTATATCCTCCCAAGGTCTTACCGGTACTGTCAAAGGTTTATACAATCCAACATTCTAACTACTACCTTTTGCAACTTGACAAACTCTACAACTTTGCACTTATTTCTTAACATCCCTGTGAATCTAGGGCCAAAAGTACTGCTCACTCACCAATGCTACTATTTTGTTAATGCAAAAATATCTAGCTAATCCGCCACTATGTTTCTCCTTCATCAGAGTCTCCCTCATAGAACTCTTAGGTATGCAGAACTAAACCCCTCTAAATAACATCCCATCCCGAATGAAATAATCAAACCATTTTCTTTTTTCTACCATAACCAGTTCTCTACATGTTTTCCAAGGTTCTGCAAAATCTGAGTCATCATCATACAAGGTCTTCAAATCTATAAATCCTAATACTGTCACCCTCATCTATGTCAGCAAATTCCTTCTCCTGCTCAATGCATCAACAACTTTGTTAGATTTCCCACTTCTATACTTCAACACAAAGGTGTAACTCTGCAAAAATTATACCCATCTTATATGTCTCTGATTCAACTTACTCAGGCTATTCAAATATTGTAAATCTTGATGATCTGTATACAACACAAACTCCTTAGGCAACAAGTAATGTCTCCACTTCTTCAAGGCTTGAACTATGGCATAAAACTCCTGATCATATACTGAATATCTCCTCCAGGCATCATTCAATTTCTCATTGAAATAGGCTATTGTTCTTCCTTCTTGACTCGAGACTACTCCTATTGCTATTCCACTTGCATCACAATCTACTTGAAATACTTTATTGAAATCCTGTAAAGCTAACACATGTTGCTTAGTCACTTTCTACTTCAACAGTTCAAAACTTTTGTTTGCTCCGGTAGTCCACTTGAATTCCTTCCTATCACCTCTCATGGTCTCGGTCATAGGTGTAGACACCCAAAAATGTCTAATTGATCCTATGCTAATTATTCGTCTAATTGATTAAATAATTCTTTAATTATTTAATTAAGTTAATTAACCTTATTCTTCTAATTTCATATTTCCTCATAATCTTACTAATCATTCTATTTTGTATTCTTTCATCATTTAATCATTTTAACCATTTTCTAATGTTAATTAAATATTTATTATTTAATTAATTCATATTAATTCCCCAATTTAAATAATCTTTATTATTTAAATAAATTCTATTTTCAATTTCTATCTCTAATTAATTAATCATTCAACCCTTTTCTAATTATTAATTAAATATTTGTTATTTAATTAATTGTGATTTTAATCCTTTAATTTAAATAATCTTTATTATTTAATTAAAGTCCATTTCTAAATAATTAAATAGTTTCTTTAAATTAGTTAATTAACTAATTAATTCTTCAATTCCAAATCCCTAATTTCTAATTTCATTCAAATTTCAAATTCTTCTAATTTCTTTTAATTTCAAATACATGTGCATGATTTCAAAAGTCAAATTGAAAATCAAAGTCAAGTTCTAAATATATTCAAATACTAAATTGAATTTAAAATAAATTTAATTATTTGAATTAAATTCCATGCAAAGATTAAATTGAATATCTAAGTTAAATTGCGAGAACATGCTAAATTAATTAATTAATCATTTATCTCTCCAATCTCTATTTCCATCTTCTAGTTAGCTTTGTCATCTTCTTAATTTCCTCCAATCATTAGTTTTCTTCCTTCGGTTAGATTTTTCTCAATCAGTTGACTCAATTAATCTATTCAATCTATTCATTTTTACCTCCAAATCAGCAATCCAACTATCAATCTTCATGTGAGATCACCTGAGTTCCACCTCTTGATCAATTTATTCCACCTTTCAATCAATCTTCTCCAAAAATCTATAAATTGAGCATTCAATCTCCATTTTCAACAATCCCAAACTTTGAATCTTTGTGTCAATTGCAGGTTGCCAAAGTGATATCTGAGAGCCACCATACCACAAAGAGGAGAAGAACAATGGAAGCCATGATGCACAATAGGGAGTTTTACATTGTTCAATTTCATTCTATTTTGCATCTATTTCATTGGTTTTGTGTTTGAATTGCTTAGATAGTTAACGGATTTATGATTTTCTTTATTTCCTATTTAGCAATGATGAATTTGAGCATAGCACATTTTGGTGAACCCGACGTGAACAACAACTAATTAACCTTCTCTATTTTCTATGTTATTTTTGCAGATCATATGGATTTTTTCCTTTTTTGCAGGTTTTGCACGGATTTCAAAAAAGATCTCTTCATCACGCATTCACGGTTGCATCATTACACAATCGCATAGACAGGGCTATATAATTGACCAGATAGGGTTATGCATTTGTGTGGAACCCATCATGCAATCACCCTTAGAGGATTATGCAATTGCTAACATAGGATTACGCAATCGCTCTGATACCATCACACATTCATTTTGAATATTTCTGTTCTGATAATTCTATTTTTATTCCTTTTCTGTTCTCTGATCTGTTTAATTCTGCATGAAACTAAGTAAATCTGGAAATAGATTATTTTTATTACATGTTTTTATAACAGTTTATGGCACGTAAGGTACAATTCAGGATTTTAGGTGCCAAAAGGACAAAGGAGCAAAGAAGACAGGCCAGACGCCATTAGAGAATTCTCAAAGAAGAAAAGAAGATACAAGATTTGGAAGACCAACCAGCTATTGACAGATAATATAGCTTAGTTCTCTCATATCGGATGAAATATGATTTGGTTAACATTGAATGGATGATATATAAGAGACCTAGCTAGAGCCTCGCAATCTGTTTTGCAGGTTTTTGATCAAAATTAGCTTCAATCTTTCTTTTTTTTGTATTATCTTCTTGTGTATCTCGCAATCGCCTTGATATCATCATGTAATCGATCTGTTAGGATCACGCATTTGCTCTGTTAGGAACACATAATCGATCAGACAAAATTACACAATTGCCTATTTAGGGTCATGCAATCGTGCAGGTAGCATCACGCATTCATTGCTATTAGATTTGGGTTCTCTATCTTCTATTGATTTGATTTTACTACTAATCATCTGTTTGCAACCTATGGTGAATTTATAGAAAGGATCAGATTAGTATTAGAAACCTATGGCAAATTTACAGAAAGGATCAGATTAGTATTAGATCAATTGCACTCATGCTCTCACACTTCATTTTTTGGGCTTAAAATTAACCATTGGTTAAAATTGACATGCATGTATAACACTTCAATTTGGGGTTAAAATCATTGGTTAAAATTGATATGCATGTATAATACTTCAGTTTGGGCTTAAAATCAATAATGGTTAAAATTGACATGCATGCCTTCACATTTCAGTTTGGTGTTTAAAATTGACATGCACATGCTTATTCAACACCTAAATTTGGGCTTTAAAATGAACAAGAATCAGGCTACGCATAGATTAAATAACATTTGATTTTCTTAAAGGAAAGAATATTTTATCATGTTTGGGGTGGACCTACTATTGCATTAACTACCTTTCCACCCACCTTCGTGGTCTTGGTAGAAGGGAAGGAGGTGACAATGACACTCAATTTTATTTTATTTCAAGTAGAGAGGGGTAGCTTTGACTATGGATTTCATCACCCCATAGAGGTACTTCAAATTGGGATGCGTTGGGGATATCATCTCTCCCAACATACTCTCGAGCAGTTTTTTCAAGTCGCTATATAAATATATTGGTCAGGTTGCTAGAGTGTTGAGTTAATTCGATGTATGTGGGGCCCTTCCTTGCACCGATAAGCTCAACTAGAGTCTTAAGTGGCTTGTTCTAAGAATCCATCATTGGATTAGGATCCCTCAAAATTTTACAATAAGAACCAACTTAGAATCCCAAAACCCTACATTTAGTGATTCTGGGAATGTGGATCATACCCCATAGATACCCTTCATGTACCTTGCATTATGATACAAAAATCTCTCGGTTATAAGATCTTCGGATCTTCGGGGTAAGAGAGACTAGCATGCCCAAGAAGTGTGTGTTGTGGAGTGGAGCCAGTGCTTCCAGACTCTCTATCTATTTGTTTTGTTGTGGTATTTTATTGTAAGGGCCTCATTTGAATGGTTTCCAATTTTTCAGCCTAAGATTGTCTTATGTGTCTTTTTATGTATCACTGTATCAGACCAGTATTGAGTCAGTTATTTGGGCTATTTCAGGCCCTATCTTGCATATCTCTGAATTCTCTGAGATTGTTTGAAAAACCAATTCAGTCAACTATATCTACCTCCAAATAATTGTTCTCAGACTTGGAAAACCATAAAACTTGTCCTACACATGAAATTACTGAAAACAAAGTCCATTTTTGAAATGTCAAAACTCAAAAGTTTATACACTTGTGACCATAGGTAGTCCTTGCATAGTCCTCATTTATGTCCTTATTATCATCCATAGTCCTTGCATAGTCCTCATTTATGTCCTTACTATCATCCATAGTCCTTGCATAGTCCTCATTAACGTCCTTATTATCATCAATAATCCTTGCATAGTCCTCATTTACGACCTTATTATCATCCTAAGTCCTTGCATAGTCCTCATTTACATCCTTACTATTGTCCTAAGTCCTTGCATAGACCTCATATATGTCTTATTCCATCATCATTTGCATAATCATCCTACAAAGTCAAATCATGTGTCTTAATGGGTCTCCTAGGTGATGGTTTGCTCCCCTTCGAGCAACCTAATCTAATGCCAAATGACAGTCAATGAGAAATTATTGATGGTCTAGCTAACTTAGACTAGGAATCAAGGAGAAATGGACCCCAGTATATAGGAGTCGAGTATGAGATAAATATTGAGTATAAAACTTCCCATAGGATTGATAGAGAAATTGTCGCAGAATGTCTAAGAGAAGAACTTGAAAAACTTGCATTGCAGAAATCTCGAAAAACTCAACGGGTCTCACATCCAAATCCTCAATGGAGAGTCTAGTTTGGTCTTGCATATCCCATACTTATGTCTAGAGTCTAGTATTATTTGTCATCTTGCATAAAGTTCTGAAACCACCCTCACATAGAAGTCTTAAATGCCCATCACAAGGTCACAAAAGGCAAAAGGTATAATGGACCCAAACAATGACTAGTCTGTAAACCCAACTTGGAATATGGACATACCAACTAGTCAACATTCAAATTCTTAGGCAATTCCCACAATACATGAACTACAACAATATTTAACATGAGAACAGATTGAATCAGCTCAATAAGACCCACATGTCCTTATGATCTTAGATGCACTTATACATAGTGATAGGGACAAATATCTCTTGTTGTTATTACAAAATGGGGCAAAATTACCTAAAGATTTTGATGTCACAAAAATCTTACCATTAGGAAATACTCTATGGTCAATATAATAGTCAAATACCACATATAACACAAATGCAAACAATGACCTCCAGTTTTTCTCAGAATGCACCTATACAAACAAATGTTAGTTCAAACGCGAACTCTCAGTCGAGTGCATCATCTTCAACAATAAATGTTAGCGCACCAACATAGACCATACTGATAATATCAAGTATCTCAACACCTATTCAAACATAGATTCCTCATACAACAAGTGCAACCCAACCTCTGGTTTCCTATTCTATAGGATCAACATATCATCCTCAAAATACAAATCTAGGTCTTACCAATACAACAAGTACAACTCAGCCAACATGGGTTCACATATCAATTATTTCATAGTACCTATTGGAATGTACAACACACAAAATTATAATCATGTGACCTTCCAACAACCCCCTAGTTATGCTACCACAAATCCTTTTGTGGGACATACACAGGAACAAAGTGTACCTTTGACCGAAACAGATATTATGTCACAACAATTATAGAATTTGCAACATCAAGTGACAACTATGCAAACTGGTAACAATAAAAAGAGCTAGACAATACAAGACTTATGTCCTTATCCTTTTGATCACACATTATACATGTCGCCTTTTCCACCACATTTTGAAACGATGAAATTCGACAGATATTGAGGGAAAGGTGATCCTAGAGACTACATGAGAGAGTTTTTCATGACATGCATAGAGGTTGCAATAGAAGACACTTACCTAATGAGGTTGTTTCCTAAAAGTCTGGGAGGCTTAGCCTTAGAGTGGTTTTCACATTTAACACCAACTATCACATCATGGGGAGAACTAGCTAAACACTTTATTGCAATTTTTTCACATAACATTGAAACCTCAGTCACTTTAATGGACTTGTGTGCCGCGAAACAATATGAGAATGAAACATTTGCATCCTTCATACAATGATGGAGAGCTCTCTATAGGAGGTACAAGACCATTATTCTAGAAACAAAGCAAGTGGATATGTTCATAGAAAACTTAATCCCTAAGATTAAAAATCTGATACAAATGCAATGTTTAACCACATTTAAACAAATCACTAAAAAATCTCTATAGTGTGAGAAAGGACTAGTGGAACAAGGTCTCATTAAGTATGGTAACAACAACAACAATGATAAATCCAAATTTTGGTTGAAAAACAAAAATGTGACCAATGATGGTGTTGTAGATGCCCAAACAATAAATAGAACTCAACCAATTTTATCTTTAGGCATGAGCCAATCATCAAATCCACATATAGAGAATAACATTGTCTCAAAAATCATAAATGCTATGCAAAACATGAACACAAAGTACCCCATGGTAAATGCTCCAAGAAGGAATTACACACCTCTAGGGGAACCTATTGAATCAGCGCTAAAAAAGTTAATACATATAAACATGATCACTTTGCTGGAAATAAGAGCATATGAACTAGGTCCTTTCAAACCTACATGGTGGAATGATAATGATTTCTGTGATTATCATCATTCTAAAGGTCATAAAATGGCGAGTTGCTATAAGTTGAAAAATTTGGTCCAAGATATGATCGATCAAGGTGACATCACGATCGATAACGATAAACCCTCAGCAAGAACAAATCACACAATCTTTAAGGATCCATTTGTTAAACATGACAAAGGGAAGGCTACTACATCAAGAATGCAAGATAATATAGCTAACTACACAAAAGTCTCATACGATTATACTATTCATCCCATTAGCTCAGGAGATGTAGTAAAAAATTATTCACAAGAAAGTCTTGATAGAGATGAACAATATCCAGAGACTCACATAGATGATAACCAAATTTGCATGCTATCAGAGGAACCAAAATATGATGAAGATATAAATATATGTCTCATGGACTGGGGGCATGACAAACCATTTCACTCAGGATGGCTTGAAGATGAACTTATAGCACATATCATGGATGTCAAACTTACACATGAAGACTATAAGCAAGAATATAACATAAACCTTGACAACACAACATATGGTATAGATAGTTCTTGCACAAGAGATGATACAGTGGCTACGATCACAATAACTCCTAGAGATAGAGACTGTGCAATAGTTACTCACAGATCAAAGGTAACTTTACAAGGAGTACAACCAAACCTACCACCAGTAGTAGGGACTTGTAATGTTTTTGAGAAACTCAAGAAAACCCTGACACAAATATCACTTTTTGAACTCTTGTGTATTTCACCCACTCATAAATCCATTCTAGATAAAGTGCTTCAAGATTTAGTAGTGGAGAGAGATATAGATGAAAATGCCTTCTGATCCATGGTAGGGAATTCAGCACAAGGCACTCACATTGCATTCACCACATAGGACATTCCTAGTGATAGACTGCTCCATAATGACCCACTACATCTAGAAGCTTACATAAATAGGAGAAGAATTAGAAGAGTACTCATAGATGGAGGAGCTAGTTTCAACATTTGTACTTTAAAGTTGGTTAAGGAATTGGGATATTCTGAGCTTCATAGTGATTCATCAAAGAGAATAAATATCAAAGCATATGATAATGAAGAACATCCCTCAAAAGGTATAGTAATGCTAACTGTGCAAATAGGACCTATAACAACAGAGGTTTCTTTTCAAGTTTTGGACAAAGAATTGGGATATAACATGTTATTGGGCCGCCCATTGATTCACACCATGCAAGCAGTACCATCGATATTTCATTAGTGTATCAAATTCTCATATAACGGTATTGAAATCACCATAAAAGGTGATCCAAATCCATTCCAACACTATAATTACTTAAAATAAAGTGTGGATAATCAGGAACCAATTAATCAAGCAACACCTCTCACTACACAAATGGATACATTGATAATCACAGAAACACAAAAGAATGTGCATACAACATCTTCTTTACAGATAAAAGATATTGGTTGTGGAGAGTATTCCATTTCAAGTACCTCAAATGGACAACAATTGTCTCTCTCTCCTAGGTCTTTTGGGAAACCCCAAAATGCAATATTGAAACAAGACAAAGGAAAGGAAATTGTCAGATACTCAGACTCATGTTATTTCATTAGATGGGGTGATTTAAAAGAAGAATATTTGAATGAAGATGTCAATCATTGGATATACAGAGAAGAATATGACATGACAATACCCAAATTTCCTCTAGATTAGTATGGCAGTAGGTTCAAAATGCTACAAAAACATGGGTATGATGGTACCACAGGCTTAGGATTATAGAAATAAGGAATATTAGAACCCATTGTACCTAATGACAATCCGGGGAATCAAGGGTTAGGATATAAACATGTGCCACATACAACGGAAGCTAGACAACGCACACTAGATATACTGAACAGACCAAGGATACCATCAGACTACATATCTCAAAGACAGTTGTCTAAGCGAGTGTTTCCCTCTTCATCTCAAACAAGAAACCATGTACCAAGATCGCCTAGCATGAAATTAGATGGTGAAGACATAATGCAACTCTTGCAAGAGCCTAGCACTGCATCACACAACAATATGGTTCTTGAAACAACCGCACAAGAAAATGTTGCAACAGACACAGGTTTACCACCATCAGATGAACCTAATCCCTGGTTATTATCAATACTTCTACCACCAGAAATGACTCAAGCTCAACCTAATGAATCAGATGAAGAAAGACCGCAACGTCATATACTAGGCTTAAGAAGGGTAACTACTATGCAAAGGAGACCAATGAATCTACAATAAAATGAGAGGCAGGAACAAGAGGAGATAAATGATACTACCTCAGAAGATGAAACATACATTTAAAGTGAGATAGACTCTCATGACTATGAGTTCTTATCACTCCATGATTCTATCCCACGAACAAGTGTCGTGCTAAGGTATCAAATAAAGCCTATAAAAGATGAAAATACACCAAGTCACTCAAACAATCAAGTATTCATGTTATCAGAATCTGTTATGATAGAAGGGAGTAATGACTTACCCCTTATACACTCACACTTTATTGATTGGGGGCAAGAAAGAAAACCAACTCTAGATTGGTTTGAAAATGATGAAGCCATTGCAAAATTCCTCGAAGTCAGAGAGGGATTTCCACAAGGTGATCACAAGGCAAAATTTGTTGTAGACCTAGATAGCACAACATACTTTGGAGAGGCAAGTACCTCTATCACAGAAGATACATATCAAAATAACCATAATGGAAAGAGTGAGTTAGGTAACCTCCCTATCAAAATTGAAAATTCAGCATTGCTTATAGAAGAAATTGAAGAGGTAAACATAGAAGAAGGAGAGGTTATACATAATATCCACCTAGAAAAATAATTAAACCAGGAAGAAAAGGACAAGTTCATTCATATTTTCAAACAATGTCCTATCAACTTTGCTTGGTCCTATGCGGGTATGCCAGGCTTAGATCCTGAGTTGGTGTTACATCATTTACCTTTTCTACCAGGAGTTAAACCATACAAGCAAAAATTGAGAAAGATGCATCCACAGATTGCATTACTAGTCAAAATAGAACACCAAAAGTTGTTGGATGTAGGTTTCATTTGACCTATCGACTATGCAAAATGGATATCCAACCTGGTACCTATTACTAAGCCCACAAGAGGCATAAGAATCTGTACTAATTTGTAGGATCAAAACAAAGCTTTCCCTAAGGATGATTTTCCATTACCCAATATGACAGTTGACTTAACAACTGGGAATGAAATGCTATCATTAATGGATGGTTTCTCAAGATACAACCAGATTAAAATTGCACTGGAAGATCAACATAAAATGGCCTTTACCTATCCATGGGGAACATACTATTGGAATGTGATGTCGTTTGGACTTAAAAATGCAGGAGCAACATACCAAAGGGCCATGACAATGCTATTCCATGAAATGATCCACAACATAATGGAAGATTATGTGGATGACCTATTGGCTAAATCACAGACAAGAGAAGGTCACCTTACGGTCTTTGCATAGATATTTGATCAGTTAGAGCAGTACAATGTCAGGCTAAACCCAAAGAAGTGTGTGTTTGGTGTAACAATAGGAAAACTATTATGGTTTATTGTGTCTAACAGAGGAATTGAAGTAGACCCTACCAAGGTCAAAGAAATCATAGATATGCAACCTCCATCAACACTTAAGTAATTAAGAGGGTTACAAGGAAGTATGCAATCCATAAGAAGATTCATACTGCAACTGATAGATAAATGTCATCCGTTCCAACATTTTCTTAGGAAAGGAGTTACTTTTAAATGGATAGAACAATGCTAAGAGGCTTTCCAAGCTCTGAAAGATTATCTTCTAAACACACCAATGTTAGTCCCACCTACTCTAGGAAAACCTTTGTTACTATATATATCAGCGACAAACTCCACTCTAGGAGCTTTGTTGGCACAACATGATGAACAAGGAAAAGAAAGAGCTATCTACTATATAAGTAGAACCTTGATCAATTATGAGCTTAATTACACTCCTATAGAACACGCATGTTTAGATGTAAACTTCGCATCTCAAAAGCTTAGAAATTACATGTTGAGTCATAAGGTGCAACTCATTGTGCACTTTGATCCACTCAAATATTTGTTAAGCAGAGCGATGTTGATTGGGAGATTGGCTAATTGGGTCATGATCTTGAGTGAGTTTGATATAGATTATGTGGACATAAAGGCCATCAAAGGAAAAATTATAGTAGGTCAGTTAGTAGAGGCTCCTTTACAAGACAGTCACCCATTGCTCATAGACTTTCCAGATGAATCAGTATTTACATTGACATCATCTATAATGTGGAAATTATACTTTGATGGGTCATATACAAATCATGGATCTAGAGTTGGGATTATGTTCATCATCCCTCAAGGTGATTCTATCTGTAAGTCATTTAGGATAATTTTCCATGTACTAACAATATAGCCAAATATGAAGCTCTCCTCATAGGACTTCGTATAGCTGTGCAGTAGAGAATAAAAGAATTACAAGTCTATGGTGACTCACAACTGATTGCGAACCAAGTCAATGATTACTACAACACGAAAGATGAAAAACTCCTTCCTTATAAGCAAATGGTAGAAGATTACAAAGAGCATTTCAACAAAATCACTTTCGAACAGATTCCAAGGATACAAAACAAGGCAGCTGACACCATGGCTACAATAGGGTCTCTTCTAAATATGCCTAATAATGAAACTCAGTTTGAGTTTATTATAGAACAATTGATGATACTGACATATGAGATTCCCTCAATAGAATATGTATGTGCAATTATGGGTCTGGAATCCCCATGGTACAATGAGATATACACATATTTACACACTCAGTACATGTCTCCGGATTTGTCTAGAAATTAAAAGAAGACTCTTATTCGTCAAGCATCCAAACACACTATTATTGCTGATACATTGTATAGAAAGGGCTTCAATGGAACTCTTCTCCGATGTCTTGATGAAAATGAAGCACAACTCTCTCTAAAGGAAGTCCATGATGGAATTTGTGGGGTGCATCAAAGTGGTCCACCATTGTCAAATAATTTGCTAAGAACATGATATTACTAGCCAACTATGGAAAAAGGCGCCTATAAATATGTGCAAAAATGCAAGAAATGTCAAATGCATGGAGATCTCATTCATGCACCAGCACAAGATCTTCAACCTATTGTTGGAATTTTGATGATTATGTTGTGATTGTCATTGATGGACACACACTTGCTATGAGATCACTTTGAGAATGTATGAATTATGCTCAACCGGTAATTTTTCCAAACCAGTATCATGTTGTAGTCTTTAGACTACTATTGTTATGCAGAAAGTGTTTACCAAACTCAAGTGGTATAAAGACCCAAGAAACATAGAGAGATCAAGAAGTATAAGGATCTCAAGTGGAGTGATGGGACTCATTAAAATTGAGTCAAGTTTTGAGGCCCAATTCAAATTTTTTCTTGGCATTTCCAAATGAGTCAGTTTGAATGGCATAGTTAGAGAGGGTAAAGTGGAACCAGTTGATTTTCAAGGGGTAAGGCTCAAGATTCATGTTTTCACATTTCATTTGGCCTATGCAATGATGTGAAACTTTTAGAATTCAACTTGGATAAGTTTACCAGGTACCCATTTCGAGGGGTGAGCTGAAAGTGCATTTTAGGCACAAATGCAGATTTTATTGAGTAGCCTACTTTGAGCGATTACATCTTTTTCCCTATTGATCATGATGAATAATTTAAAAATGGATTCAATTGTATGCATAAATTTGAGTCAAATTGCAAAGTTTCAAGTCTTAACGAATCCATTTTCTCAATTTTTGAAGATCAATCCATTTGCAATTTCTATGTTTTGGCAAGTCCCTGTTTCGACAGCAAGTCAGAGCCCTGTTTTGCACAAGTGTAAAAGTTGTCTCAGTGAGTTTCATGACACAATGTTTTCTCTGGGCTAATGCTAGTATAAATGATGAGCTATGTTTCCAATTTCAGGCTCCTACTAATCCGTTTGATCGGTTTTCAAAAGGGTTCATTTAGCCATCGTTTTCAGTTATCCATACTTTCAGTGCTATATCAATTAAAGTAGCTGTTTTTATGAGTGTGCCATTTGCATCCAGTCAGGTTTTTGGTCAAACTAAGAATTCAAATATTTAGTATGTACTTCAAGATACCTGTGTTTCAAATTTGAGGATCTACAGAGGTCGTTTGATATTTTTGAGAAGGGCATCATGTGTTGCCAGAATATTGACTTCATCAAGTCCGCAGTGTCGACAAAGCCAGTTTGTCATTTTTGCCAATTAATATTTCTTCACTTGGGACTCATCTTGAGAAACCATTTGGCATTGTTCATGCTTGTATATCAGAGTACACGCCTGTCAGATGGCAAGCTCCAAAAAGGTGTTTTGACAGGTATGAAAAATACTTCTTTGCGATTAAATGCGAAAATGTGGCGCAAGTGCCTGAAAGTTGTGAAATGCGGATTAATGATCCAAAAATGATGCTGGTTGTTTCTAGAGGTATGCTTGAGGTTTGTGAGTCATTTAAGAGGTTAGTTGCATGGAAACAAAAAAAATTTAGTCAAGCCCACTTTGGGGCCCGACCTGGCTCATGCCCGTGTATTGTTTTATTGGCAATTTTTGTTTACTGGAGAATTTTGGAATATTCAATTAATCATGCAATGATAGTCACACTTTTGTGATAGCAATATGTCAAAGATTGCAATCATAAAAGAAAGCCAGGAACAGTCACAAAATCAATGGTGGATATAGTTCAATGCATGACAACAACAAAGCAATGAGGATCAGTTGAGAGAGCTTATACGAGAGTCCAAGGCACAGTCAAAGATGAATACAATCAATATACAGTCAATGAACAGTATTGATTGCAGACCTTCAAAACACAAATGGAGTTATTCATCTATCAATCGACGGTGATACAATCGTTGCACAAGCTCAGTTCCTCCAATGAATTAATAAATCCCTGTGATATGGAAGCATTGGCCTCTCATGTGGTTGACCAAGGCATTTAAAAACCCTTCTCCATGCAAATCTGTAGATGTTTTCTCCCCTCTGTGTAGTCCTCTCTGCTGTTGGAGTGGGCATTTTTGAACAAGAAAATGCACATTGGCATAAGGATCACGTAGGGGTTTTAGGATTTATGCAAGTGCAGAAATTGTGCAAGGTGATTTTATCCCCTTCACGTGGAGTGGAGTTTCTTTTTTAATGCAGAGACTTAAGCAAATACAAATGGCAATTTGAAGTAGAAGTCTTCCTTTCCCCCATGTAGCAATTGAAAGCAACAAAAATAAAAACCATCAAGCAAATGCTATGTGGCAGGGCATTAAAGCCTTTGGAGTATGGCATGGGAAGGGCAAGTGATGGTTTATTCACAACAAATGGCAATGCAATTGGTAGGTTTCTAGCAAATCCTCCCCTCTTCTCACGTGCTGGTAGGGAGCAGCAATTAAAATATTCAAGCAATTGCAAATTTGGCAGCAGCTAATGTTGAAACCCCTGTGAGGTGGATGAGGTAGCGTTGAAAGTCTCAATCAAGCCGATACAAACAACAAAACCCCCCCACGTTCCTCCTTGTCTTTCCCTGCTAGCGGTGGTGGTTGATTAAAGGCTTTTAAACTTTAGCAAACATAACCATTGCTAGTTCTCCTCCCACATTGGACACAACAGCAGGCAACATTACATACTGAAGGCATTGGAAACCTGTTTTAAAACCAACATTTGCAGCGTGGCATTTGGCAGGTGTAAAACATAACATTGCCACTTCATCCTCCCTGCTTGAAGTGTGTAATGGAGATGGATAAGGGTATTTGGTTATAACATTGGCAGCCATTGAAACACTTGAAAATACATTACCAGGCAAAATGACATTGTCCCACATTGACTAGGAAATGAGAATTTTGGTATTTATAGGCAAAAGCCCACACATTTAATATGTCAAAGCCATGAAGGCTTTTGATGGATGGTGCCCGTTGGGCGCCCAAGGTAGACCCATGTGCTTGGGTGTGCTTCCCAAGGTGATCAGGAGGTGACATATGGCGACAGGTGGACTCCACATATTCACGCTTCCTGAGGCAGACGGGCAAAATTTTGCAGAGAAAGGCTGACTTAACCAGCGAGCAGGTTTGGAGAGGATCGACAGTCGGCACGACTTCACGAAGGCGAGATGCACGAAGGTTAAAGGCTACGAAATGATGAAAAGCATCCATGAAAATTGAACAGGGTAAAGATCGTGCAGGTTTGATGAAGATCAACGGTCCACGCTGCTTCGTGAAGGAAAGGAGTTCACCAATTAAGGTCCACGAAATGGTGAAAGGCTCAGAGCGGAAATGAAGCGAAAACGAAGTGGTAAAGATCAAGCAAGTCTGGGTTGATTCAATGGTCAGTGCGATTTCAGAGCTTGAAGTTGCATGTTGGTTACCATTTGCGAAATGGTGAAAGCCATGTGGCGCTCAGGTGGTAGGTCCAGTCAGAGGTCCAACAGGTGGGTCCCATCCCAATGATGCCTAGGTGGTGATGATGTGGCACTGAGGTGGCCGACAAGCAAGCGGACACGTGGCAGGATGATGAGGTGTCATCTCAGAGAGCACCCAGTGGACCCCATCGACCAATCAAGTACCGACATGTGGCAGGGCGTCAGAGCACAAAAGAGCCAAAAATCAAAATTAAAATCAGTTTATTATATAGTGTAGACTATATGAAAAATTCAAAAATTTAAATGATTGTGCACATGTGAATGATTAATTCGCCCAGGGCTCAATTGTTGGCCAAAATATGAAGTATTATATGTTTCTGAAAAGCTCTCGGAGTGAGGAATCCAATTATGCAATCAATTTTAACAAAGATCAGATATTTTGGGAGCAGTTTGGTCAGGAATGAAATTCAGTTAGAAAGAGGGACACATGGTAGCGTGATATGGAGACTTTCTTTTTTCCCTCTTTTTCTTATTCCCAATTCTTCTCAGTTATAAGGGTTCCAGAAATTTGGGGAGTGGCTCCATATTTTCATGGCTTCCATTTCTGATTTCTCTTCAATATTGTATAGGGCAGGGTTTTTCTTTTGAGTAATAGAGTTCTTTCTTGCTGTAGATGTCTTGCTGCAGGTTCTTGTGTATGTAAGGCATGCACAAATTCACACAGAATTCGTCTCTAGATGTATTTATTGTTGTTACGAATTGAAGGCCTTGAGGAGGTTTGAAGTTTGTCAATTTCAAGGAGGTTGTAGTGATTGTTTGCAGGCATTCTTCAAGGAGGAATTTAAATTTTGTAATACATCATAGATAATGGGATTTACATCTTTGCAAATCTGATGGTTTTGTGAATGAGGTGAGTAATGCATTTTTGTAAGGCATTAATGCAGGGATATTAATAATTAGGATGGATTTGCAGTACATGTTATCATTTACAATTTGATATATGACTTTGTTGCACTTAGATAAGGCACTGGTCTCACGAGTTTTGGGGATGTTCTCAAAGGAATATACTTTAAAAGACAAATCTATTTCCCTTTATGTTTTAGGGGTTAGTGTCCTATCCTTCCAAAGCTCTATCTCATCTACTATTTGTACAAGGTCTAGCCCATCTATACGTATTACTTAAATTGGTGAGCTTGTGGAATGGTTTATCTGCTTTCTATTGATGTTGTCATAAGGTGTGTCATAGGTCTAAATCTTAAGCATCAAAAGGTACACCCGCCTAGGTTTTGTAGAGCCTAAAGAGTAGAAGGATTTAAAACATCCTTGTTAGTTGGTCCAGTTAATCCTTGGAAATCATAGTTGAGGTTGGCTACCTTTCAATAATTTGGTTGTAGATTACACTAGTTTTTGATTTTGTTGTTCAGCATAAAAAGGAACCAACATGAAGTGGAGCAAAGGAGCCAGAAGCAGCAGTTATCTTTTTTCCAGTCTTCAATTTTTGTCAACCGGTAATCTGTTAAACCAGTATTACTCTGAATCACCAACCAGTAACTGAAAAGTTGGACAAATCAGTAATACTCCGTGATGAGTTACCAACCAGTAAATTTTGTGATGAGTTAGCATCCATCGACACTTTGACAGTGATTTTGTGTCGTGTTACCAAATGTGTCTAGATACAATGAACCTAGGAACTTGCAATGTAATCTTATTGGACCAACATGAAATCAGATTCCTTTTTAGGACATCATGTCTAGGGTTTTGTATGCGTATGTATGAGAGTAGCTGTTAGGTTTTGGTGGATATTTTTTTAGCTCTTGAATGTGCGATCTTAACTGAGAAGATAAAGTCTATGAGTTGTAACAGAGTAAGGAGTTACTGAAGATTGAAGTAATACTGAAATGCATTAGCTATGAGCTATAATGGATCTAATCAAGTAGACTATGCCATTTGCTAGATCATTCACTTGTTGATTACTCACATCTTTGACAAGTTAGAAACCCTTGACTGGGTAGGCCCAGAAAAGCCTTTGTAAATCCTCTAACAAGGTGGTTCACATCTGTGGATCTAAAATCCTCTCACAAGGTAGTCTTTAATCGGACTTATCTCCTAATAGAGATTGAGATTCCTAATAGGATCTGTTCTAGTAAAGAACATTGTATGACCTTAATCGGTCTGGTTACTATTTTGCAGATAGTTACTTGTGAGTTTCATCTCACCGTGGTTTTTCCCATTTGGGTTTTCACGTCAAAATCTCTTGTGTTATGGTGATTGTGCTTCTATGGGTGAATGCATTATTCGCTATTTGGTTTGCATGTGTGTTAACCGGTTTGTTTGCTAAATTGTTTTACCGGTTTACTGCTAGACTATTAAAGTGTTTAAGTACAGTATTTTTTGGTATACTAATTCACTCCCCCTCTTAGTATTCATCAATTGGTATCAGAGCCAACCTCTCTATAAGTCTAACCACTTGGAAAGAGACATGGGGGAGTACACTATGAGGGAACTTACTCATCGGCTCACTCAGTCTGAGCAAGCCTATGATGAACTTATGCTCAAATATAAGGCCTCTCAGGCAAAAAGAAGAGAGCATACTGAAAAACTAATGGAGCTAACCAAAATCAATTCTTCTAATGAAGTAGACATGGAAGCCCTAATTCAAGAAGTTGAAAAACTGAATGAGTCTAATGCCAACCTAAGAAGATAACTTGAAGGCCTAACTATCAAAATGTGTCAAGAGCTTGAGAACCAGAGGAAAGTTGAAGATCTGGTAAAAGACAAAGATCATGAGATCTCCAAGCTAAAGCAAGAGATCAGTGCACTTACCACTCGTCTTCATGGAAGCAAAATGGAAAAAAGAAGAAGTGCAAGGTGAACTAAAAATGACTATCTATGAGAATACAACCTTGAAGGAATCCAATGCTGCCATTTCCAAAGAACTCACTGAGTCAAAGGAAATACTTGCCAAATTCAATAAGAGCTCTGTCAAGCTAGATTAGAAGCTTGAATCAGCTAAACCAGTAAAGAATACCAATGGGCTTGGTTTCTTTGAATACAAGGAAGGTGAGACCTCTGGATCAAAAAGTGGAGCATCAAAGAAACAACTGATATCAAAGGATAAAGGTAAGCAAAAGTTCAAACCTGTTTGCTTTAATTGTCTCAAGGAAGGACACACTGCTAATGTATGTAGAAGTAAGGCTTACAATAATTTTCCTTATTTTCTAAATGATAAGCCTAGACCCAATAGATTCAATGGAAATTGTTATGCATGCAACAAGTTTGGGAATAGAGCATTTGAATGCAGGTCTGTTATGCACAATACTAGAAGGTATCCTCAAAGGAGTCAAGGAGTTTTTCCTGAATCCTCTGAGAACCAAAACCCAAACTAGTTTAATACCTATAGTCATCAGTTAGGTAGCGATGGCTATCAAGCAGCAACCAGATGGAGAGAAATCTGTGTGACTTGTCATGGTCATAGTCACACTACTGCAACTTGTAGAAGGAAGAATGGAAACATGAATAATGGACCTTGGAGAGCACCTAGAATGGTTTGCTATCACTGCAACAAACTGGGTCATACAACAAGATTCTGTAGAGAAAGAAAGAGTATATCAGATGATATACCAGTCACTCCGGAAGGAAAAATTGATTTTGAAATTGTTCAAGCAGATATGAAGAAAACCTAGAAGAAGAAGCCAGAAGAAGTGATTCAAGTAGAACCGGTTTCTGCACCCAGTGTGGAAGTCGCTGAACTGGCAAACTAAGCATCAAAAAAGCTTAGGGGGAGCAAACAGTGAAATATCTCGAACCCTCGGTTGACACCAGTAAAAGACCTTAACCAGTATGAGATACCTGTTAGATTGGCAGAAGACCAGAAATGGTATAAGGAAAAATTAGAGTTTACGCCCTAATAGTGGAGCATTTATTATGGTAGATGGAGAATCTATTTAAAAGGAATTTTCAAATCATTTCTCACTATCATTTTTTGAGCAAAGAAGTTTTCAAGTGCAGAGCAAAGAAAAGCAATTTACATTGTGATTCAAAGAATTTATCAAAATCCTGAAGAAGAATCTGAAGCAAACATCTATTGGAGAAGTGTAGAATGCAAAGCGGTATTTTAGCAACTGAAGGAGTGTGTAGCAAAGTTCAAATTGTGAAGCCCTAAATTTTGATCTATGAAGGTATTTTTCAAAATTCTTTATTTATCATGGCTTCAACATCACATGCTAGCTCAAGTGCACTCATTGATTCTATAGACTTCATTCAACGGAAGGCAAAATACAATGCCCTATCTCAAATACCCACTTGTGTCATAGTGGAAGAAGGCATTTCAGATTTCATTGACTGCAAGATTGAAGACCTAGGATCTTTGATGATCCATTCCCAGTTGAGTCTGTTCTGCAAAAAGGATAAGAAGACTAAACTAGAATTCAACATTCTGGAAAAGAAGAAACTTCACAATGCAGCCTATTTTCTTGAAGAATTTTTGGATGATCACATTCGAATTATTCTGAGTAGAGTACACGGTGATAAGATGTACTTAGAGTGGATGCATGATATCACACTAGAAGCAATTCATGCCATCACTAGTTTCTGCAATGTCGGTGAAGTGCCGGCCCTAAGAAAGATTAGCAAGACAGAAATGACTGAGCACACCAGTTCTATGAGCGATTCATGGGGAATGACTATCAATTTCATCAAGGACGATCGGGTCAAATATGCGTATATGGTGATAGGATACCGAATGTTCCATGCTAGCAGAATCAACTTTGTCTCTACTACAGCGGTAAATGCCACCTACAAGATGATCAAGGAAGATGCATCATTTGATTTGTGCACTGGTATGCAAAGACAACTTCTATTGAACCTCAAGTCGATCAAATAGGACAATGCCCTGAAATTTAAGTTTGGACAACTATTGGTTGGGTTGTTCTTCTACATCCAAGGCTATTTTCTAGGAGTAGGTGATATTCAATGGTCTACTAACCAACCAATGACAAAGAAAATCAAGGAAAGCCTACAAGCGGTAGGAACCGGTTATCTAGAAGCGCTGAACAAATATTTTGATGAGTTTAGATGCAAAATGAACCAAAGAGTAAGAATATCTGGTGATATTGTCAAAAAGTATGAGGAAGACATCTGCTTCACCATCAAAGTTGATGAGTGCATAATGGAGGTGGTTGAGCCTAGATAGGAAGAAGTGGAACCAATGGGATATGAGGTAATGTATGACATGTTAGATGGGTATGCCTCTACCCTAATCACCTCTCCTCTTGAACCAAAGGAAAAGAGAACCAACACCTATTTAGAAAGGGTTACACCGGTTCAAGAACCCTTAGTAAAGAAGGGAAAGGCAGTGCCTTCAGCATCGGCACCGGTTACCACAGCAAGTCCCAAAGTGACCAAGTGGTCACCAGCAAAGAAGAAACCAGAAGTGACACCCGCCAAAGTCTTTGAGAGGAAGCGGAAGACAAAAAGCAATACACTAGACTCAGAGGACACTATCTCTGAAGAACAACCTAAGAAGATTAGGTAAACGAGGAAAAAGACAAAGAGTGAACCGGCAACATCTACACCGGTAAATATTGATATTTCCTCTTACAAACCTTTGACACATTGTCAAAGAACAATTAAGAATATTAGAAGAAAAGTACTTGGTGATTTGAAAGAGTGCTTTGATGATTTTAATGACGATGAAAAGAAAGAAGTTGAATACGAAGTTATCAATTATTTATGTATTGATGACTGGTGGCCATCAGAAATTAAATCTGAGATGTCTGATTCTTTGTATAATTCTTTAGACAACAAGTGATGCATTTCCATAGAAAAGGAACAAGAAATAAGAGAGGAAGTATTTGAACAATACTTTCCTGATGTGCCTAAAACAAAACTGTATGAAGTGGTGGAGAGATATAAGGGCCTCTTCTTCATGAGAAGAAAGACTCCTGTTACTAGAAGGAAAAGTTGTGGAAGTGGTCAAAGATACCCACTCCCTTGCTCAATCAGCTTTAAGACTGCATGAAGTGGCTGAAGCCAACAAGAAAGCAGAGAAAGAACCATAAATCACTCAACTAGATGAAGTATACAATAGTGAAGGAGAATCGGTCACCACTCAAATGGAACATGGAACCAATTGATATCGATGCCTTAAAAGGTGACAATGTTACTCCAGATGCACCAGTAGAAACAAAAGGTTAGAAGAAACAAGAGGAAGACAAGAGAAAATAGGCAGAGGAAGAAAAGAAGAAACAGGAGGAAGACAAGAGAAAATAGGCAGAGGAAGAAAAGGAGAAATAGGAGGAAGATAAGAGAAAACAGGCAGAGGAAGAGAAGAAGAAATAGGAGAAAGAAAAGACAAAATAGGCAGAACAGGAAAAGAAGAAAGAGGATGAGAAGAAAAAGAAAGAGGAAGAAAAGAGAAAAGAAGAGGAGGATAAGAAACAAGAGGATGAGAAGAAGAAGAAGGAAGTGGAAAAGGAAGAGGAGAAGAGAAAGGAAGAGGAGAAAAAAAAGGAAGAGGAGAAGAGAAAGGAAGAGGAGAAGAAAAAGGAAGAGGAGAAGAGAAAGGCTGAAGATGAAGATAAGCGAAAAGAAGAGGAGAAAAAGAAGGTAGAAGAAGACAAGAAAAAAGCCAAAGAGAAAGAAGAAGCGGCATAGAGCACTTAGATGGAGACTCCAAAGGCAACCGGTAGTCAAGCCAAATCAGTTGACATTACCAGTCCTATTGACCCCCAGTCTACAAACGAATCAGAGCTACTGCAGAGCATTAAGCTTGCTCAAGAGCGATTGGATGCTCTAAGGAGGAAAAATGAGGAAGATGTTATCCAAACTATGATGGAAACACTCACCAATTTGATACCCGATACAAACCTCCCCTATACTGATTCCTCACTTTCCCAATTAAAGCTTCTATGTATAGTTGTGGAAGACCAGGTCCAAATCCTGGAAGAAGTTGCAGAAACAAATGCCAAAAAGGAGCATGAAAAGGCTTTGAACATTGCCTTGGTGAAGAAGTTGAATGAGCTTCAGTCAGAACTTTAGAAGGCACAAAAGGACATTAGAGACGCAATGGATGAGGGAAATCTACTACTTAGCAAGATTTGTCAACCTCATTTATTCTGTGATGATGTGCTCACTCAGAAGGACAAACTACAATCTGATAGGCAGTCATTTATTAGTACCTTCAAGATGCCATATGATTCCTTCTCCATATATGGACAAACTACTCACTGGTTTCAACTTCAGTCTAGAAGAATAGAGGTAGAGATAAGAAACTAGACATGTAATTTGCAGGAACTTGAACTGGTCCTACTTCCAAGACTGCAAATTCTCCAGAAATGCTGCCTCAATATAGATGCCCTAATGGTTACTCAAGAGATGAGTACCATGGATGCCATGGAGGAGCAGGTTTATCAGATGCAAATGGAGAATGAGGTTGCTACCTCATTTCTTGAATCATGGTTTTTATCCATGAAGACATTTATGCAGGATTTTAAATCAATTTTTGACAAGTTTCACTCTTTATTGTCATAAACTTTTTAAATCGATTTTTGATGCTAATGGAACAAGGGTTTTTCAACTATACTTTGTCATTATTGGCAAAGGGGGAGTAGTATTTTGTATTTAAAATTTTGATGCATGCTTTGCATACTTTTATGTTTATCTCAGTAAAGAAGTAGTATACATTGCATTTTCTGCAAAAGGGATAGTGTATATGCTTAGGGGGAGTAATTTTACTTATGGCATAATTTTGTTGTAAAACACTTAGATGTCAAAAATTTACCTAAGTATTGCCATCAATGCCAAAGGGGGAGATTGTTGGAATTTTGATGATTATGTTGTGATTGTAATTGATGGACACACACTTGCTATGAGATCACTTTGAGAATGTATGAATTATGCTCAACCGGTAATTGTTCCAAACTGGTATCATGTTGTAGTCTTTAGACTACTGTTGTTATGCAGAAAGTGTTTACTGATCTCTAGCAGTATAAAGACCCAAGTGGCATAAAAAGATCAAGCGGTTTAAGGATCTCAAGAAGAGTGGAGAAAAGGAGCCAGAAGCGATAGGTATCTTTTTTCTAGTCTTCAATTTTTGTCAACCAGTAATCTGTTAAGCCAGTATTACTCTGAGTCACCAACGGGTAACCAGAAAGTTGGACAAACCGGTAATACTCTATGATGAGTTACCAACTGGTATATTTTGTGATGAGTTACCATCCACCAACACTTTGACGATGATTTTATGTCATGTTACCAAATGTGTCTAGATACAATGAACCTAGGAACTTGCAATGTAATCCTATTGGACCAACATGAAATCAGATTCCTTTTTAGGACATCATGTCTAGGGTTTTGTATGCATATGTATGAGTAGCTGTTAGGTTTTGGTGGATATTTTTTTTAGCTCTTGAATGTGCGATCTTAACTGAGAAGATAAAGTCTGTGAGTTGTAACAGAGTAAGGAGTTACTGAAGATTGAAGTAATACTGAAATGCATTAGCTATGAGCTATAATCGATCTAATCAAGCAGACTGTGCCATTTTCTAGATCATTCACTTGTTGATTACTCACATCTTTGACAAGTTAGAAACCCTTGACCGGGTAGGCCCAGAAAAGCCTTTGTAAATCCTATAACAAGGTGGTTCACATCTTTGGATCTGAAATCCTCTCACAAGGTAGTCTTTAATCGGACTTATCTCCTAACAGAGATTGAGATTCCCAATAGGATCTGTTCTGGTAAAGAACATTGTATGACCTGAACTGGTCTGACCTTAACCGGTCTGGTTACTATTCTATAGATAGTTACTTGTGAGTTTCATCTCACCGTGGTTTTTCCCATTTGGTTTTCCATGCCAAAATCTCTTGGGTTATGGTGATTGTTCTTATGTGGGTGAATGCATTATTTGCTATTTGGTTTGTATGTGTGCTAACCAATTATTTTGCTAAACTGTTTTACCGGTTTACTACTAGACTATTAAAGTGTTTAAGTACAATATTTTTTGGTATACTAATTCACCCCCCCTCTTAGTATTCATCACCTATTACATCATCATGGCCATTTTCACAATGGGGATTAGATATAGTGGGTAAAATCAATCCTACTTCTTCCAATGGGCACAAATTCATCTTAACAGCTACTGAGTACTTTACTAAATGGGTCGAAGCAATTCCTCTTACATACACAAATAGAAAAATTCATGCTCAATTACATTATCTATAGATACGGGATTCCAATGTGCATAGTGACAGATAATGGATGTCCATTCAAAACTCAAGAAGTGAAAGAATTGTGTGACAAATTTAAGATACAATAGAGATTTGCAACACCATATTATTCACAAAGCAATGGACAAGAAGAGGCAAAAAATAAGACAATATTGAAGATCCTTAAGAAAGTTGTCACTAACATAGGACGGGAGTAGCATCTCCAGTTAAATCCTACTCTTTGGTCTTATAGAATAGGAGTACGCACCCCTATAGGAGCAACACCATATTCCTTGGTCTATGGTATAAAAGAAATACTCCCTATTGAAATAGAACTACCATCTCTAAGAGTCTCCTTAAAAACCATCATATCAGAGGAAGACTATCAAGTGACAAGATTACAATAGCTAGAAACGCTTGATGAAAAGAGACAAATTGCTTTCAATCATCTGCAAGGTTATCATAATAGACTGAGATGGAGTTATAAGAAATGAGTCTGCCCATGAAATTTTGAAGTGGGAGATATAGTTCTCAAAGAGAACCAAAGGAACCTAGTGGAATGAGAAAAGCTAGGGAAGTTTGAACCCAACTAGCTAGGTCCTTTTATCATAACAAGGGTTATAGGCAATGGAGCATACAATTTGTCTACCATGGAGGAAGATCCATTCTCTGACCCTATAAACAACATGCACCTTAAACGATATTATACCTAAGGGCTGGGTTAGTTTAGGTTTTACTTTCCGCATTGCATATCATTTTATTCAAAGAACTGCATCACATATAGTTTCTTTTTCAAGAACATCATATTCATAATTTTTATAACGTAAGTTTCTGCATTTTCATATACTAGCACCAATAAAACAAGGCAACTATCCAAGTTTATCATCTATTTGCATCTAAGAGAAACAAGGGTCATTTCCTTTCTTAGATATTTGGACATGAAGTCTTTGAGGTCCTAAGGTCATTCATTTTCAATATTACCCTATGATGACGCTTTACTTATGGTTGGGTAGTGATTTCACTATTTGAGACTTGTTAACCCAAAATCTATCAATTACTATATCTCAAACATATTAAGAAAATATCTAATTCATTCTAGACACCTAGTTGATCATATGACTAGTGAAAAATCTAAAATTCTACTTCAAAGCCACTGTAATTATCACACCCAAGTAGGTTTCATTACTTACAAAGTCAAGGCAAGAAAATTAAAAGAAAAACAGCTATGCCAAATATTCATCTCAAAAATGATATATAACTGAAATATAATGCATAAAAAGTGTGACAAAAAGCTTAACTATGGGAACATGCAAGTAACTCCATCAGGGCTATGAACACCTATTGGCAATGGAGCAATATTTGAGAAATTACAATCTATAACCTCGTCGAAGCTCTAAAAGCTTGCTAGCAGCGAGGCTCTATTCAGGATGCTTTTGAAGTTAGAATAATCCATGTAGCTAGTCATATAGGATGCTAAGGATCTTTAGCTAACACAAGAGCAGGAATTAACTCATTTGCACACACATGGGCAAAAGAAGATCAAAGTTTCAAGAACCAATGGAGTTTTTGTATCTCTATTTGTAAATCCTAGTCACTAAGTGTGTTAATTTGGATGTTCCAAGGGACCGTAGGGATCGATTGATCGCTTATCTACTAAATGTTTTGTACCTCCATTTCAGTTGGTGTATTACAAAATGCCAAACAAACATAGTTATCCTTGTTCGAATAGGAAAGCCATCTTCATCATGCATGTCGTACATGTAAAATTTATCTTAAAAACAAGTAATCAATTAGGAGCAAAAGGGAAATCATGAATCCGTATCTAACCAAAGAATTTAACAAATAAGATAATGAAATAACACAATCAAGCAAATAGGAATTAAAATAATCAAATGAAATCAAAACTCCCTATCCCAAGATCGCGTATTGCTTCCATTGCTCTTCTCCTCTCTGTGGTATGATGGCTCTTAGATATTGCACTGGTAACCTACAAGTGACACAAATATTCAAAGTTTGTGATTACTGAAAATGGAGATTGGATGCTCAATTTATAGATTTTTGGAGAAGATTGATTGAAAGGTGGAACAGATTGATCAAGAGGTGGAACTCAGGTGAGCTCACATGAAAATTGATAGTCGAACTACTGATTGTAGGAGTGGAACTCAATAGATTGAATAGATTAATTGAGTTAACTGATAGAGAAAAAGCTGATTGAAGGAAGAAAAATAATGAATGGAGGAGATAAAGAAGATGACAAAGAAAGCTTAATTTAGAAAAAGCTAACTAAAAGATGAAAATAGAGATTGGAGAGATAAATGATTTAATTAATTAATTGATTGAATTAATTAATTTAGCATGTGCTTGCATTTTAAATTAGATTTTCAATTTAATCTTTGCATGATATTTATTCAAATAATTGAATTTATTTAATTCAATTTAGCATTTGAATATATTTAGAACTTGACTTTGATTTTCAATCTAGTTTTTGAAATCATGCACATGTAATTGAATTTGGAAGAAATTAGAAGAATATGAAATTAAATGAAATTAGAATTTGGGGACTTGGAAATGGAAGAATTAATTAGCTAATTAAATAATTTAAAGAAACTATTTAATTATTTTAGAAATAGAATTTAATTAAATAATAAAGATTATTTAAATTAAAGGATAAAATCACAATTAATTAAATAATTAATATTTAATTAATATTTAGAAAAGAGTGGAATAGAGTTGTTAATAATACTTAATTAAGAGGAGTTGGGAGGAGGATGGCTCTGCATGTGCATGGATGTCATGCTAGGGCCGAAGTGCCCTAGCTTGTTATTTGCATTCTGCTTGCTTCGTTCTGGGGGGGGGGGAGGGGTTCTTTCTTGCTGGGGGTTGACTTTTGCTTGCTCGTGGTTGGGTTTTTTGGGCTGCCGGAGGGTTTTTTTGCAATCCTCTTCTGTTTCTTCTGCTCTGTGTTGTTGTTGGGGTTTTTGGAGTTTTAGGGTTGGGTTTTCCGCCCCTTTTTTTTTCTTTCTTCTTTTGATATTTTCTTTGGATCCATGGAGAATAAAGGATTATCCTCCTCTCAGATGGTCTCTGGAGATCTGGCTATGGCGGATCTATCTCATTTAATGCATGCATGTGGAAAGGAACACATTGGTCATTCCCAATCAGGGGTAGGTGTTTCATCTTCGAAAGAGCCTTTTTGCATGAAAAAGGTGAATGGTTGTTTGGAGAGATCCCAAGATTGCCCAGTTATGGTTATTCAACCTGAGCAAATTTCAAAGGATGTTGAATATTGGTGCAACCATGCTCTCATATGAAAATTCATCTATCTTCGCCTCTCTATACCTATTTTAGAGTCTTGGGCATGCCATGTCTGGAATCTTGAAGGAGACATGGAGCTACTTATGGCAACCAATAACTATATTCTGTTTATTTTTTCCAACCTAGCAGATAGGAACAAGGCTTTTGAAGGTGGCCCTTATTTTTTCAACTAGGTTGGACTCTTTATCAAACCTTGGTATTTTGGCTTTAATTCTGCTAAGGATCTTCCCTCTTGTGTGCTCGTGTGGATTTGATTGCCGAGGCTTCTGCTGGAGTTCTGGAGAGAAGATATTCTTCACTCAATCTCACTGCTTTTTGGTAAACCTATGGGTTTGGCTTCACAAACTCAAGATCGAAAGGTAATTTCCTACGCTTGCATATGTGTAGAAGCTGATTTAAATAATCCTTTGCCAGACTCCATGGAAATCTATTTGGGGACATCTTCTTGGATCCAACAGTTGGACTATGAGACCCTACCATTTAGATGTAGAATTTGTCATGAATATGGTCATTTACAATGGAGATGCCCCAGAAATAAATCTTCTAGACCAACTATTTCCAATCCTCCTCACTCTGTTCTAGGGGAAGATAGGGGGAAAGCCCATATGCCTAATGGTCTTGCTGATAAAGATGGCTTCATTCCTGTGAAACCTTGAAATAAAGATAAGGGAAAGAAGAGAACCTGGTTGGATAGGCAAAATGATGTCACCCTAAATAGGTTTGAGGTTCTAGAGGATTTGGTCCAAGAGGAAGGAGTTCCAGTTGAAATGTCCTTGGGTGCCCAATCTCAGCATGAAGTGCTGGATGGGGATTCCAACAAAGAGGGTCAGATCCAATCTTTGGAGAATCAACAGGATATTCAAATGGTTACGGATTTGCCATCCCATGTTCAAGACAACAGAGATCTCAGTGAGTCATAGGTTCTTGAAGGTGCAGTGGTCATGGCATCTACTCCCCCTTCCACTATTGTGGCTTCAAGTTCAGTGAAGAGTAACAAAGCCCCACCTATTTTAGGCTTGCAACAGAAGATCCTCAAAAAGGGTTCTTTAGACAAACCTTTAAGGAGTGGACGAAAAACGGATCAGGAAAAGGTTAAGCTTATTGGTGATACTTTGGTTAAGTTGAGGTCTATAAAGCCCATTGATTATCACTTCTCTCAACCACATAAATGATTGTGCTCTCATGGAATGTAAGGTGGTTGAACAACATCCCTAGACAAAAGGTTGTTCATAGATTAATTGACTTTGAGTCTCCCGATGTTTTTATTCAGGAAACCAAGCTTTCAGTGGATGGTTTGGCCAGTTATGCTTGTCGTGTCTAGCCCTAGGGCCTTTGGTAGGGAGTGAGCTCTCATGGTAGTTTAGGGGGGCTTGCTTGCTTCTGGAACCCGAGGAAAGTTTCCCCTTTGTGTTGGTTTTCTAGAAGGTCTTCCATTTCTATGGCTGCTTCTAGCTTTGAGACAGGAGAAAGATGCCTCTTCTCTAATATTTATGCTCCTATGGATCTTGTGGGTAGGTCTCATCTTTGGGCTCACATCAATTTTGTTCGGGCTCAGGATCCTTTTCTACCCTGGATTTTGGCTAGAGATTTTAATGTCGTTACTAGTTTGGAGGAAAAGTGAGGTAGGTTATTCAGGCTTGATCCTTCCTCAAATTTACTCAGAGATAATATTGATCTCTTGAATCTCATTGATGTGAAGCCAATTAATGGTGTCCTTACATGGAATAATAGGAGGAGTGGTGTTGAGGCTATATCTAAAAGGCTTGATAGATTTTTGGTTTCCTGCTTTTGGGTGCATGATAGGTGGTCCACCAGTTCATAAATTCTTGATTGGAGGGGTTTTGATCATTGGCCTATTAAGCTTTCTATTACATCTTTTAGAACCTCCATAAATCCCTCTTTCAAATTTCAGTTGATGTGGCTTCGTGATCAGTCATTGAGGGATCTTATGGTTGATTGGTGGTATGAAGGCGTGCCTACCCATGGGCGGGCTATGTACTCCTTTCGGAAGAGATTACAACATGTAAAATATAGGCTAAAGAGGTGGAATAAACAATGTTTTGGGAGCCTTCATAGACACAAGATGGCAGCTCAATCCAAGCTGGATGAGGCTACGCATCAAATTAGGGATCAAGGGATGACTGTGGAGCTCAGTATGGCCGAGTCCCTTGCTCTAAAGGACTTATAAGAGTGGGAGCTACGTGAGGAGATTTTTTGGAAACAAAAGTCTCGTGTGGATTGGCTCTAAGAAGGTGATAGAAACAATGCTTTTTTTCATAATTCTGTTAAGGCTCATAGGTATGGTAACTCTATTACCTCTCTCATTTCTTCAGAAGGGGTTCATCTTTCATCTAAAGAAGAAATTGCTACAGAAGTTGTCAGTTTTTTTTCTAACTTGTTTACCAAAGAGGATCCTGAATCTATGGTGGAAGAGAGGGCCATCCTGAACTGTATTCCCCCTCTTGTCTCTATTGAAATGAATGATTCTCTCTTGCACCCCATTTTGTTGTCTGAACTTGAGGGGGTTGTGCTTCAAATGAAAAAAGGCAAGGCTCCTAGCCCTAACGGTTTTCCTATTGAGTTTTTTCAAGAATTTTGGGAGATTATAAAGTATGATCTTCTAGATGTGGTTCAAGAATCTCATAGGAATAAACAAATGCTCAAATCTATGAATTCTACCTTCTTAGCTCTCATTCCTAAGAAGGAGGGGGCTAATACCTTAGATCAGTACAAGCCTATTGCTCTATGTAATGTTGTCTACAAGATAATCACTAAATTGATTGCTGAATGACTCAAACCTCTCCTCTGCACTTTGGTTTCTTAGGAGCAAGGTGGTTTCCTTAATGGAAGATAGATCCTTGATGGAGTTTTGATAGCAATGGAGGCTATTCATTCAATGGCTTCCTCTAATGAGAAGGATATGTTTATTAAACTTGACATGGCCAAAGCTTATGATAGGGTGAGTTGGAATTTCTTATAGAAGATTCTTTTAGCTTTTGGTTTTGGAGAAGAGTGGGTGAATTGGGTCCTTAGTTGTGTGACTTCTACCTCTTTCTCAGTTCTTATTAATGGGGAACCCTCACAATTGTTTAATGCTTCACGGGGGCTTCGAAAAGGGGACCCTCTATCTCCCTATTTATTTATTCTCATGGCTCAAGGTCTTGGCTGATCTCTCACTTCCCAGGTGAGACATGGTCTTATTCAAGGCTTGAGTTGGAATAATGCTTTACCTCCCTACTCCCATCTTTAGTTTGTGGATGACATAGGTTTGATGGGTAGGGCTAGAATCAATGAGGTAGTGAATTTTAGGAGAGCTTTGGATATCTATTGTAAAGCCTTGGGGCAGAAAATTAATGAAGATAAATCATCAATATATTTCTTTAATACCCCTCGGCTTATTCAGAATAGGATTGCCAAGATCCTCAGATTTCAGAAGGGGTCTCTTCCTTTGTTGTACCTTGGGATTCCTTTAGATATGGGGGGTCAGCGTGAATATTTTTGGCAAGGAATTTTGGATAAATTTAGTTGTAAGGTTAATCATTGGACCTACAGGTGGTTATCCTCTATTGGAAGAGTGATTCTTCTAAAGACTATGGTGCAAGCACTTCCCATTTATAGGTGTTTTGTGCAGGCTCCCCCTTCTAGCTTTGTGAGAGAGTTTGATGCTCTTTCTCATCAATTTCTTTGGTCTGGTAGTTTTCTTTCTTCTAAGTGGAGTTTAGTTAAATGGGACTTTGTTTGTAGACCGAGACATGCTGGGGGTCTTGGCCTGAGATCTATTGCTTTGGTTAGCAAGGCCTTGGTAGCTAAGCTATATTGGAGGTGGTGTAACAATCAGGATCAGAACTGGGCCAAGATCTTAACCCACAAGTATCTCCCTGGTGCTAATGATCATGAGGTGCCTCATCTCAGTTTAGTGGGTAGGGGTTCTTGTATCTAGGATACTCTTAAAAAAGGTGCCCAACTTATTAAAGATGGGCTTTTTTGGATTTGTAATAGAGGCTCTAAAGCTCTTTTTTGGCAGGACTCTTGGGATGGTCACCCTCCTATTTTGTCTAGTTATCCTCAGCTTTGGCCTCTTTCCAACATTTTCAATGATGCTAGATGGGTTAAGGTGGAGAATTTTAAAATAGTCAGGTGCATTGGACAGGTTGAGGTGACTTGTTGGAAGGATCCTCTTGAATGGTCCTTGGGTAGTTTAGATGAAGATCGTGTGGTGTTGTTTAATATCTTGGAGGGTAGGTTATGTAGTTCCCTCAAGGAGAGAGATATTCTGGCTTGGGGTCCTAATCCAAAGGACAAGTTTTATGTTGCTGAAGGTTATGCTTAGTTTGATAGGCAATTGCATGGCCTGACGAATGTTCCCTGGTGGAAGAAGGTTTGAAATAGCTTTTCTTGGCTGAAATGTAATTTCTTCATATGGCTGGTTGCTCAGAGGAAATGCCTCACATGGGAGAATCTTTGTAAGAGAGGCTTCCAGGGACCATCTATTTGTTATCTTTGTATGCATAATGAGGAAGACTGCTCCCACTTATTTTTTCTATGCCCTTTCTCTAGGGATATTTTGCACAAGTGGTGGGAGGCTTGGCAACATGCTTGTTTTCCTGCTACCTCCTTAATTAAATTTTGGGATAGCTTGGGCAGACCCCCAGCAAAGACCTCTTTTCTTCAAGTGGCCTAGGCTATTGGGCTAGCTTATGGCTAGAAAGGAATTGAAGGGTCTTTTGTGATTCACATATAGGGAGTTCTCAGTTGTGGCAGAAGATAGTTAATAGGCTTCAGGAGACAATCTCGGCTAAATGCAATTTGTCTGTAATTGTTGATCCGGGTGATTATGCTATTATAAGGAATCTGCAATTGGAAAACATTAAAATGGACTATGCTGCTAGAAATAGATCTTGTCATACAAAGCAATAGATAAGTAGAGATGGAAGGTGGATTCCCCCTCCTATGGGAATCTTAATAATTAATACTGATGGCTCTTCATGTGGGAATCCTGGGCATGCAGGTATTGGAGGCATAGGTAGAGGTGATGATGGTTGTGTAGTTTTTTTCTTCTCTATTTACACAAGGCAGCACTCCAACAATCTTATGGAGGCCCTAGCTATTAAGATTGTTGTTGAGCGGGGCTATTATTTAGGATGGAGGAAGATTATTTGTGAGTTGGACTCTCAGATTGTTGTGGACATGTTGAACAAATAAAATTTGAATGATGTGAGTTGGCAATTAGCTTTTGTGGCTAGACAGATTTTACAAATGTGTAACACATTGGAATTTGTCTCCTTTTGTCATATTCCCAGGGAGTGGAATAGAGTGGCTGATTGTTTGGCCAAGTGGGCTTCAGAGCATGTTGATGGTTGCGATTTTAGTGGAAGGGATGGTATACCTCATGATTATCTTGAAACTTTAGATAGGTTAATGCTTGAGGATAGGATGATGCAAGAGCACCCTGTGGTGTAGGATCAAATTCCCTTTTATGTTTGGTTCTTTTCATTATCATTTTTGAGGCCCTTCGAGGCTTCAGATGAGCCTAATCTTTTGTGCAATTCCAAAGTAGTTGGCCCGCAGCCCTACTTGGGGGAACATCATCTTTCTGAGGACTTTCCGAAAAGGTATTATCATTGGAAATCCGACAGTCAGATCTATTGCTATGGTCACTAGACTTGTAGTGGTGGTGCTAGTGGTTCCTTTAGGATCCTTTTAGTTTTTTTGTTCTTGTCTTGGTGGGCTTGAGGCCTCTTCTTTGTATTTCTATGATTTTTGAATAAATCTTTACTCCCTTTTTTTCAAAAAAAAAAAAAATTTAGAAAAGAGTTGAATGATTAAATGATTAGAGATAGAAATTGAATAATTAGTAATTTAATTAAATAATAAAGATTATTTAAATTGGAAAATTAATCATAATTAATTAAATAATAAATATTTAATTAATATTTAGGAAATGATTAAAATGATTAAATGATGATAGAATAGGAAAATAGAATAATTAGTAAGATGATGAGGAAATATGGAAGAAATAGATTAATTAAATTAATTAAATAATAAAGATTATTCAATCAATTAAAGGAATAATTGGTACATGATCAATTAGATATTTTTAGGTGTCTACAATGCATATTGCATTAACATAGGTCATATTGAAAATTCATTATCTCTACATGCATTATGTAGATCATCATGTCATACAGGTTTGCACATTGGGGGCATAACTAAAAAAATCCAAAAACAGTGAAAAACTGAAAAAATCCAAAAAAAGAGGACAACATAAAATCCAAAAATAGTGAAAAACTTAAAAATACCAAAAACATCTGGAAAATGTCCTTAAAAAATCAATCAAAAAACATTCAAATATGTGAAACACATAAAATCCAAAAACATTGGAAAATCATTCAAAAAATCCAAAACATTCGGAAAGAGTAGTGAAAATACCAAAAACATTCACATAACGCCCTTTGAAAAATACCAAAAAAATCAGGAAAATGTCCTAAAAAAATCAATCAAAAACATTCAAATATCGATCCCCATAATCCAAAAACATCGAAAAAGCTCTTGGAAAAGAACTAAACAATCAAAAATAAATCAATCAAAAAACTTGCAATAAAATGTCTCGCAAGAAACAAATACCCTAGCAAATATCCAGCAAATGCTTCACACAAAGTTAACAAAGGATACGACTATCCAGTCAAACATCTGCAATCAACTAATTGAACTGTCTTATCAATTATATCATATCCATATCAAGTGATCATTATCTTGTCTTAAACAGAAGAGGATACACTCAAAATCAGATAGATCAGTCTTAAGCGGGATCCACAACTTTTTGAGATCAGACATTATCAACCATCACATCAAGCAACTAAGAATGAAGGCACAAGGTCAGTATAGCTACTGAATTTTTTCTGGGTCAATCTTTATCTTTTATCATTTAGCGGCAGACTATGTTCCTATGCTACTCATGGATGTCCACAAGTGACTAGAGGAGCCATGTTGGGCATTATCTTTTTCTTTGTTTGTTGTTTGTGGTGTGAACCGATGAATTTATAGGGAAATTGTTCTAGTGGGTGTCTGTGATAGCAGCATTCAGCTATTGAATGCTACACATACCTCGACCCCTAGTGTATTTCCCAGAATGGAGGGGTTCACTCCTTGTCTGCTACATGTTTGTTTCTTCAATGAGATATCTTTACATCTTGGTTCCTTATACCCTGATGTGCTAAGCTTCATTGTTCAATAATAAGGCTCAGTGATGAATATATATTGTGCAATTAAATAAATGACATAGGTTCATGATTCATTCAATTTCATTCTCATCTCATTTGTTTCTTGATAGTCTATTGATTTCCCATTTTCTATCTAAATCATATTCTTTCATCAATCTCTTCTTTCTTTCACCTTACTAACATTTCTTCAAAGTACATCTGAGTTAAAAATTTGTTCTGTCATTATCATACAAAAAATAAATCATGTAGTAATCATTGCATTCATAAACATCATTTATGCATACATGTAGAAACAAATTGCATTCATAACATCATTAATAAATCATATAGAAACCATTGCATTCATAAAATATTCATGAATCATATAGAATCATATAGACATACATCATATAACTCATAGCATCATTTAACATACATGGAAAGCAAAGCATAAATAGATCGCTGCCAAAAAGCTGCATATCATATATACAACTCAAAAATGATAATGTGTATGAATACAATAAACAAGCCCAAAGGCTCTGAAAACATGATCAATATTTCTCAATTGACACTGCCTCTATCAATAGGTGGATCCTGTCCACTAGCTCCTGCCCCAAGATGTTGAGGTGTTCCCATAATACCACCACTATTGGTCCTCCGTGTGGAAGTCCTACTAGAACTAGAATGACCTCTAATAACACTAAAACTAGGAGCTCTTTGTCCCTCAGGTACAGTGTCATAATAAAGTTGTCGATAATAAAAAGCCTCCTGTGCAACATAATAAAGTCCATCAGACTGTCTCCACGCATTAGTACCGAGAGAAAAGTGTTGATCATAGGTAGCCTGAATCATCTATGACCATCTAATTGCCTCATCTCTCTCCCTCTGGAGCTGATCCATCTCGGTCTCTAATGGACCATAGTCTATACGGTAAGCCTCTCACTCGACATCTCATCTAGTGACCTCGTCCTCTAGAGTCTGAATCCATGCTTTGAGAATCTATGGATAATCATCATCCCTATCATCCACCTATCTTCATCCACCCTTTGTAGTAGGCACGTCCTCTAGCTCTAGCATATCATCATCATCATCACCATCCTCACTACTCAATGACCCTAAAGAATCATCATCATCTCCATTGCTAGTAGACTCGGTGTCTCCACCAATGTCTATGTCCTCATCTCCCCCCTTTGCTCCTCCACCTCCCTCATCTCCTCCCTCATCTCCATCCTCAGCTCCTCTACCCCCTTCATCTCCCCCCTCAGCTAATCCACCCCTCTCCTCCTCTGACTCTCTCCCCCATGTCTATCCTTAGACGCTATCTAGGATGTCGAATCTACTCTATTGTAATTGAAACAACAAGATCAGTAAGTGGAATAGGCCTATGTCTGGCCCACCATGCATCATACTCTAGTGTAGTCCTTGGATCTACTACACCTCTACCCCAACCCCAAAGTAATGGTTGAAGAGCATCAAACTCAATAGAAGCAACATGTGGTTGTATACATACCCCCCAATCAGATACCTCCTGAGTTACATGAGCAAAATAAGAAGTAACCACCGGTGTAACCTGTACCTCCCCTAACTGTCTCAGTACCCATCCCAGAAGAGACATCTCAATAATCCATAGCATCTTAAATGTCCTACCAATAAGATATCTCTGCTATCTGCAGAAAGACAAGTGCACTGCATCATCCACCCAATTGGGGCAATCAAAGTATGATCTCCAAATAAAAATTTGCATAATATCAAGATGATGTCTCCAATACAAGGTGTTACCTAAACCCCTTTGTCTAATATTGTTGTGTACCTATAAGCATAAGGCTCACTAGGTTGCAAGTCAACATGAATAACAGGTCTCAAAATATAAATGTGCTCCCATGCCCATGTCTGGAGCAATGTCACACCACAAGTGATAGATCGATATCCAAGGTATACAATATTGTGCATCTGATAATACACCATGGCTAGAAGGCATGGACCCCAACAATATACTTGTCGATGCACAATCATATCATGGAGGACTCTACCCCATCCAACTGGAAATCCATGACCTCATCTGTCAGGCATCAACAAACCACCGACGATACTGCATAGTACGATAGTCAGATCATCATAGTCTAATTGAGCCCAAGGGATATCATACCGACCACTGATATGTAAGTCCTATACCTCACACTCGAAAAGTGCACACAATCTAGCAATGCCATCGTCATGATCATACACAACTATCTCACCATGAATCGGAATACACAGTATACGCCATAAATCCTCTAAGATAATGGATGCCTCATTAGTAAGAAGATGAAAAGAACATGTCTCATAATGCCATCTCTCTATCAAAGTTGTAATCAAGGCCCCATTGGTCGTAACCTCTTGTAAATGTAACACGTAATATAATCCAAGCTATAGAATATGTTTGATCTCATCCTCAAGTAAATCAACACGAAGATCATGTCCGCTGGGTCTTCTCTATCTGCAATATAATACTCCAAGCACAAAGAAAATGTTGAAAATATAAGATATCAGATCACAAGAATACAAAAGATTATCAGATGCATGACAAAAACCTTCACATACAATGAATGCGTAATGTTTTAAACCCATGCATGACATTTAGCACTAATGCAATACAATAACAACTTATGTGTAACATTTACCATGAATGCGTAATGAAATGAGATATTGTGTAACATCTACAGTGTATGCGTAACAATTAGCATGAATGCAGTACATTTATAGCTAATGCGTGAAAAAAGAAAGGCGATTGCGTGATGCATGCAAAATTGAACACTGGAATTTTTTTTGGAAAAATATAAAAAACAGGCAAAAAATCAGGCAAAAATTAGAAAAGTACCATGTCACCAGTCTCTGGAGGTCTCCGATAAGATTGTACTTAGTCAAACAGGTGCAATTGATCTCTATAGCTAGCCATGATGAGCAAATACTCAAACGAAAGCACAAAACTCACAAAGAAAACCAAGAACTTACCAAATTGCAAATGAGTAAATGAAAACCTAAAATCTCTATTTATAGCTCAAAATTAGGATTTTTTGCCACCTCGACGCTCGCGGTCCCCGCCAGCTTCAAACAACTTGTAGGCTACTCAAATGATCTCGAAATTGCACAAAACTTAACACGATTGCTGATTATACTGATATCGAAAATATGGTCTCAATTTTTGAAATTTTCGACTACCTTTTCCGAGGGGGTATATTTACACTATATAGTGGTACCAAGGCATACTAAGGTAGAATTTTTCATTTTATTTAAAACAATGTTGTTCTGACTTTGTCTCAAAGAGGGGCAAATGTAGACACCTAAAAATGTCTCATTGATCATGTGCTAATTATTTGTCTAATTGATTAAATAATTCTTTAATTAAGTTAATTAATCCTATTCTTCTAATGTCATATTTCCTCATAATCTTACTCAGTATTCTACTTTGTATTCTTTCATCATTTAATCATTTTAACCATTTTCTAATGTTAATTAAATATTTATTATTTAATTAATTCTGATTAATTCCCCAATTTAAATAATCTTTATTAGTTAAATAAATTCTATTTTTCAATTTATATCTCTAATCAATTAATCATTCAACAATCTTCTAAATATTAATTAAATATTTGTTATTTAATTAATTGTGATTTTAATCCTTTAATTTAAATAATCTTTATTATTTAATTAAAGTCCATTTTTAAATAATTAAATAGTTTCTTTAAATTATTTAATTAACTAATTAATTCTTCAATTCTAATTTCATTCAAATTTTAAATTCTTCTAATTTCTTCTAATTTCAAATACATGTGCATGATTTCAAAAATCAAATCGAAAATCAAAGTCAAGTTCTAAATATATTCAAATACTAAATTGAATTTAAAATAAATTCAATTATTTGAATTAAATTTCATGCAAAGATTAAATTGAAAATCTAAGTTAAAGTGCAAGCAGATGCTAAATTAATTAATTCAATCAATTAATTAATTAATCATTTATCTCTCCAATCTCTATTTCCGTCTTCTAGTTAGCTTTGTCATCTTCTTAATTTCCTCCAATCATTCTTTTTCTTCCTTTAGTTAGCTTTTTCTCAATTAGTTAACTCAATTAATCTATTCAATCTATTCAGCTTCACCTCCAAATTAATAGTTCAACTATCAATCTTCATGTGAGCTCACTTGAGTTCCACCTCTTGATCAATTTGTTCCACCTCTCAATCAATCTTCTCCAAAAATCTATAAATTGAGCATTCAATCTCCATTTTCAACAATCACGAACTTTGAATCTTTGTGTCAATTGTAGGTTTCCAATGCGATATCTGAGAGCCACCATACCACAAAGAGGAGAAAAACAATGGAAGTCATGATGCACAATAGGGAGTTTTAAATTGTCTAATTTCATTTTGTTTTGCATCAATCTCATTGGTTTTGTGTTCGAATTGCTTACATAGTTAAGGGATTCGTGATTTTCCTTATTTCCTATTTAGCAATGATGAATTTGAGCATAGAACAATAGGGTTACAAACTAAATTGAAATTTCTAATAACCTTCTAGTAAAAACTATCCAATCCATGAATTGATCTTACCTCCCTAATGCTTCCCGATGTAGGCCATTCAGCTTTTTCTTTCACTTTCTCTGGGTCCATCCTCAAACCATCCTCAGATATCACAAATCCCAAATAGACTAGCTCATCCTTCATGAAAGTACACTTCTTGATATTGATCATGTAATGTCCTCTTATTGGTTTTTACATCAGATTTGATATTCCTTTTTATTTTTAATGTAATACAACAAAATTTCCACCAAATAAAGATTTCTTTGAAAATCGCCAAATCGGGTATACCCGAAACAATGCCAAAAATAACACAACTTTAGATATTCTTCATAAATCTGAGAATAAACATTTCCAAAAAAATTTCAGCAGCATAACAGCCTATAAAATGACACTTCCAGATCTACAAAAGAGTTTTACAAAATATCTCTAAAAATGGAGCTCAATACAAAGCTCAACGGGCTCCAAAACAACACAAAAATAACCCGAAAACACCAAAATCACTATCAAACTCACATAGAAAAAGAATCAAGACCCAACAAACTTATTCCACTCTATTTTAAAAGCAAAATGGCTACAATACAGCACCAAACCAAACTGATACATAAAACTTAATTGAAAACACAAACCATTGCTGAAACACACTTGCGAACACACCCAAAACACACACAAATCTGCACTGTTTGGCATAAAGGCAAACTCTGCATGAGCTTGCACATGGAAGAGCCTCAAACTCCCATCCTTAGCCTTCCTAGAAACCTACAAACTCCCATCTTTGGGTCTCCTTCTCCATAGGTTTAGTAGCCTCTAAAGAACAACAAAGCAATGAGCAAAAATCAAGTCCAAGAATGAGCCCAAAATGTTTCCAAACCCTCTAAAAAGAGTGCATAACCCTAACTCATGATCAAGAGGGTAGAATAATTATATTTTCAGTGATATTTAATTCCTCTCATCCCATTGGTTGCCAAAAATTAGACACTTTTCCCAAAAATTTATTTAAAACACCTCACCTCCATAGGAAAAGTTATTAATTTGAATTGTTTTGAAAATGGGACATGACAAGTCCTCCCTCCCAAATATTGCTTGTCCTCAAGCAATGAAGGTTGGGATGTTCAATAATCACTACTCCTTCCCAAGTTGCATCGTCTAATGGTAATCCCTTCCATTTGACTAGATGCTCTGTGATGTTTCTATTTCTCAATCTTCTTTCCCTTGTATCCAACACCTCCTTTGGTATTAAAACTAATTTTCCTTCATCATCAAGAGGTGGTAACTCTGTAGATAACCTGACTTTCTATCCAATAACCTTCTTTAAGAAAGAAACATGAAAAATATTATGTATTTTGCTATTAGGTGGAAGCTCCAATTCATAAGCTACCTCTCCTATCTTTCTGATGATCTTATAGGGCCCATAAAACCTTGGCTTGAGCTTCTCTACCCCACTCCTCCTCAAAGTAATCTGCTTATATGGCTGCAATCTACAAAATACAAATTCTCCTACCTCAAAAACTCTTTCTATTCTCTTTCTATCTGCATACAATTTTTGCTGATTTTGTGCATGTTGTAGATTATCCTTGAGAGACCTGAGTATGTTTTGGCTTTGCTCAATAAAATCATGTGCTATGGGTACTCTACTATCTGAAAGTAATAGATCAACAAAGGAAAGAGCATCATAACCATAGAGAGCATGGAAAGGAGGCATACCAATAGACATATGATGAGAGGTATTGTAACAATACTCCCCTAGATGCAACCATTTTACCCAAGCATGCTACTGATTTGAAACATAGTTCCTCAAGTATCCCTCTATCCATTTATTAACTATTTCTGTTTGTCCATCTATTTGAGGATGATAGCTGGTACTAGGAGTGAGTTCTGTCCCTATCAAATAAAAGAGTTCCTTCCAAAAAGAGCTGAGAAATCTACTATCTCTATCACTAACAATGTTCTTAGGCAAGCCATGTAGTTTGAAAATTTCTTTGAAGAACAATTCTGCCACTTGTGATTCCTTGAAATCAAATGCAATAGGAAAGAAATGTGCATACTTGGTTAGCCTATCTACTACCATGTATATGCAATCCTTACCTTGAGCCTTAGGCAAACCAGTAATGAAGTCCATGGAAATACTTTCCCATTTTTGTTCAAGAATGGGAAGTGGTTGCAATAACCTAGCTGGAAAAATCTACTCACTCTTGTTTTGTTGGCATACCATGCATTCCTTAATGTGTTTGAGAACATCCTCCTTCATACCCTTCCACACAAAATTCTCTCAGATATGCCTATATGTTTTGAAATATCCTTGATGACCAGCCAATGGTGTGTCATGAAAGGCCCTCAATATCTTTTCCTTAATCTTTGATCTTGGCACCAAAAATATCCTATTCTTATAATAGATCAGCTCATCAATAACTTTGTATCTATTATCATCCACTAACTCATGCAATATATTAGTGGAAAAGGAATCTTTAGCATACTCTGAAATTATGGAAACCTTCCAATTAGTAGAAATAGATGTTAAAGAACATAGAGTGGGCTTCCTTGAAAGAGCATCAACAACTACATTTTTCTTTCCTTTTGCATAGTCAATCTCAAAATCATAGGCTTGCAATTTACTCACCCATTTTTGTTGATGGTCATTCAAATCCCTTTGGTTTAAAAATAAATTGAGGCTATTATGATCTGTCTTGACAACAAATCTCCCACACACCAAATATTGTCTGAATTTGTCAAGTGCATGCATGATAGCTAGCATTTCCTTGTCATAGATGGAATACCCTCTTTCTAGTTGATTCAATTTTATGCTCTCAAATGCTATTGGATGTCCCTTTTGAGTTAGGACAGCTCCTATACCTTCTCCAAAAGCATCATATTCAACAACAAAAGGTAAGGAGAAATCTGGAATTGCAAGTACAGGGCATAAACTCATCACCTCCTTAAGTTTATCAAATGTTTTCTGTGCCATTTCTATCCATACAAAGGCTCCTTTCTTAGTCAAAACAGTCAAAGGGGTAGAAAGTGAGAAAATCCTTTGACAAACCTTCTATAGTAGCTACACAACCCAAAGAACCCCCTCAACTGTGTAAGACTGGTGGGTGGTGGCCAATCCAAAATTGCTTGAATCTTTTGTTGATCAACCTGTACTCCCTTGCATCTTATAACATGTCCCAAGTATAGAATCTCAGTCAAACCAAACTCACATTTGGATAATTTAGCATAGAAGGATTGCTGCTTCAAGATGCCCAAAATAGTATCTATATGCTCTAAATGCTCTTTCCATGTTTTACTATAAATCAAAATATCATCAAAGAACACCAAAACAAATTTTCAAAGATGCTTGTTGAATACCTTATTCATACAAGATTGGAATGTTGCTGGTGCATTAGTAATACCAAAGGGCATAACAAGAAATTCAAAGTGCCCATAGTGACATCTAAAAGCAGTCTTTTCCACATCTTCCTTCCTCATGCGAATCTAATGGTAACCTGATCTCAAGTCAATTTTTGAAAAGTATAAAGCACCATGTAACTCATCAATGAGCTCATCTATATGAGGTATGGGATACCTATTTTTTATGGCCTTCTTGTTTAGGGCCCTGTAATCTATGCACATTCTCATTGTACCATCCTTTTTTTTCACAAGTACCACAGAAGATGCAAATGGGCTAGAGCTAGGCCTTATGAATCCCATGTCCAAGAGTTCCTTAATAGTATTTTTTATTTCCTCTTTATAACCCCTTGGATGGCAGTATGGAGTAGTTATAACAAGTTTTGCACCTTATTCTAATTCTATAACATGCTCAAATCCCCTATCTGGTGGTAATCCTGGGGGCAAATCATTGAAAACTAGACTATGCTTATCAAGAATTTTTTGAATTTCAAAATGGAAATTACCTTGTCCCTTGGAAGAGCTCGTGGGATGGATTATGATTCCTTCTGCCCATGCTACTTGTCCTCTTCAAAAGGTCCTCTCCATCCTCTTTGTAGCGACCACCCTGGGTGCTCCATTTGATAAGCCCCTTAGTAGGACTTCTTTCCCATTGGACTGGAACTTGAACTCCACTATTTGATGGTTCATGTAATATCCCCCAATAGAGTGTAACCATTGAACACCCAATACAATATCTGTTTCCCCAATTCCAACAACATAGAAGTCATTGCAAAGCTCATAGTCTCCCAAAGTCATCTTGAGTTGCTTTACCACACGTGTGCAAGGCATAGTGAATCCATCAACTACAGTGACAATGAACCCTTCAAAATCTTCTTCTTTAAGTCCTCTTTTTATGACAAAACCCTCATCTATAAAAATGTGAGTTGCCCCACTATCTAGAAGGACTATCATCCTCTGCCCTACTAATACCCCTCAGATGCGGAAAGGATGATATCTCAGGACTCCTGATAATGCTGCCAAAGTGCCACCCTTGCTGATTTCTTTGTCTTTCTCTTCTTCTTCTTCTTCCTTAGTGTCATGAAATTCCTCATGCTCATCTGAATCAGATTCTGAAGCAACCTCAATATAGTGCACTTGACCTTTTCCCAAACACCTATGTCCTGGAACCCATGGCTCCCTATAGGTGAAACAAACCTTTTTCCTTTGAAGTTCACTCTTAGTCTCTTCATCTACCTTCTTGTTTGTTGTATTTGTCACATTATTTGATGGTGGTGGTGGAAAAGTCTTTTTCTGAAAATTTCCCTTATGTTGCCAAAGATTTGGAGGCTTTTGATTTGTCACTGGTTTCTTAGGCATGGAAGTTTCAAGCTGCAAACTTCTTTTGATAGCTTCCTATAAAGTTGAGGGTGAGAAAGCCTTAACCAAGCCCTTAATTGGATCTTCAAGACCATCAAGGAAAATATAAATGATTCTCTTTCTCAGATATATCAGGTACCATAATAGCCACCTTTTTAAATTCCTCTACATACTCATTAACTGATTTGGTTTGTCTCAACTTTGACAATTCTTTAAAATACTCTTCCTCATCCTTGAGATCAAATCTATCTATCACTCTTTGACTAAACTCATCAAAAGTAGTTACCTGACCATGGCCTTGAGTAGTCATTCCATGATACTACCAAACATAAGCTACATCTTCCAAGTGTAGTGTTGCAAACTAAACAACATCATGCTCCTTCATAGGATTAAGAGTGAAGAAGGTTTGTAACTTTTGTAACCATGCTCTAGCAGAAATTTTGCTTGTTCCATCAAAGGTAGGGGCTGTGAATTTGCTTATTTTATTTTTGAGTTCTCTTCCACTTATGTCTTACTCTCTCCTATACTCTTTCTTGGGTAGAAAAGTATTCATCATGTCCACATATTCTCTGAAAGGAACTGAACCCTTAAAGTCATCATCCAAGCCATTATAAGTGGCCCTCAATGCAACCAGATTTCTGGTAACCTCTTCCATAGGATTAATAGTTGCATTTGATATTGGTGTCTCATTTGTAGGTAAGAATATACTTTTTTCTAATTTAGAGGATGTAGGTTTCAAACATTTTGGCCCCTTTGAAGTGCTTCCTCTCTCATTAGTAGACCCTACTTCTTGAAGTTTTTCTGTCAATAACTGCAGGGCTTCTCTAGTCTCAGCCAAACTATCTGCAGTTTTCTTTTGGTTATTATGGAGTTCTAAGAAAAATTGTTTATGCATCTCCTCTAGGTCAGCCATTATTACCTTTTCTTTAGATTTTATATTTTTATCCTCAACCAAAGATTTGTACAAAATCTCCTTGTTCTTCTATCGCTGCAAATACCTTTTTTTTCTTTCACTTGGTTGCATGCAAAATGGTATAAACCCTCAGGCTGGCAAGATATTAGCTCTGATACCACTGTAATGTCCTCTTACTATTTTTTACATCAGATTTGATATTCCTTTTTATTTTTAATGTAATACAACAAAATTTCCACCAAATAAAGATTTCTTTGAAAACCGCCAAATCGAGTATACCTGAAACAATGCCAAAAGTAACACAACTTTAGATATTCTTCATAAATCTGAGAATAAAAATTTCTAGCAAAATTTTGGTAGCATAACAGCCTATAAAATGACACTTCCAGATCTGCAAAAGAGTTTTACAAAATATCTCCAAAAATGGAGTTCAATACAAAGCTCAATGGGCTCCAAAACAACACAAAAATAACTCGAAAACACCAAAATCACTATCAAACTCACATAGAAAAAGAATCACGAACCAACACACTTATTCCACTCTATTTTAATAGAAAAATGGCTGCAATATAGCACCAAACCAAACTGATACATAAAACTTAACTGAAAACACAAACCCTTGCTGAAACACACTTGCGAACACACCCAAAACACACACAAATCTGCACTGTTTGGCACAAAGGCAAACTTTGCATAAGCTTGCACATGGAAGAGCCTCAAACTCCCATCCTTGGGTCTCCTTCTCCACAGGTTTAGCAGCCTCTGAAGAACAACAAAGCAATGAGCAAAAATCAAGTCCAAGAATGAGCCCAAAATGTTTCCAAACCCTCTAAAAAGAGTGCATGACCCTAACTCATGACCAAGAGGGTAGAATAATTATATTTTCAATGATATTTAATTCCTCTCATCCCATTGGTTGCCAAAAATTAGACACTTTTCCCAAAAATTTATTTAAAACACCTCACCGCCATAGGAAAAGTTATTAAATTGAATTGTTTTGAAAAGGGCACATGATAGATCAACAACTTCTCTTTTCTAAATATTTGCAAAACTTGTCTTAACTGAAACAAATGCTCCTCTTTTATCTTGCTGAAAAATCAGAATGTCATCCAAATACACAATAACAAACTTCCCCAAGAATTTCTTCAACACCTCATTCATCAACCTCATGAAAGTACTTAGTACATTAGTCAATCCAAAAGGCATCACCAACCATTCATACAATCCTTCATTTTTCTTAAATGTTGTCTTCCACTCATCACCTTCTCTGATCCTGATCTAATGATATCCACTCTTCAAACCTATCTTTCTAAATTATTTTGCTCTAGTCAAATAGTCCATTATGTCATCCATCCTAAGCAAAGAAAATTGGTATTTCACTGTGATCTTGTTTATTTCTCTTGAATCAGTACACATTCTCCATTCTCCATTATTCTTAGGTGCTAATACTATTGGTACTACACAAGGCTTCAAGCTCTCTCTAATAAAACCTTTCCTCAATAGCTCCTACACTTGTCTATTGAGCTATTCATTCTATGCCAGTGTCAACTGGTGTGCATCTTTGTTAGGAAAACTAGCTCTAGGAACCAGGTCCATGCAATGACTAATACTTCTCACAGGTGGAAATCCATTAGGTACATTATCTAAGATGATATTTTTATATTTTGTCAACAAATCTCTTATCTCTTCTAGGTGTTTTCCTTCCAGTTCTAGCCTCTCAATATTCTTAGGAACTAAGGCAAAACACACATTCTCAAGTCTTAGTCCATCCAAGAATTTCCTTCCATCTATCTAACAGATTCTAGCATTCATACAAACTTCATTCTTCAAATCTTCCTCCAAAGGCAACAAGGTTTGCTTCATCACATTGGCCACAATAGTGTATGTATTCTTCTTCCCATCATGTATTGCTTTCCTATCAAATTACCAAGGTCTACCCAACAAAAGATGACAAATATCCATAGGCATAATATCACACAAGACTTCATCATGATAATTCCCAATTTTCAATTTCACCAAACATTGTTCACCTACTAACAACTTATGTTGATCCTGAATCGATGCTATTTGATAAGGCTTAGGGTGTTTCAATCTCTCCAACTTCAAATTTTTCACCATCTCTTCTAAAACAAGATTATCTAAACTACCACTATCAATAACAACTTTACAACACTTACCAGATATCTTACATCTGGTCTTGAATAGATTCTTCCTCTGCAAGGGCTCTTCATCTCCTCTGGTATGACACAACACTCTCCTCCTTACCAACAGTTCCCCATCTTCTAGTTTAATGTATGATTTGGTGGGGTTTTCTTCCACTATTGCCGCTCTTTTGGCAATTTTGTCTTCTTACACTCGAATGCATGGTGTCCTTCTCCTACACAGTTAAAGAAAGTTCCTCTAAATCTCCTCTTGTCCTATCTTCCAAAATTCTCAATCCGATAACCATCCAATTCTCTCCTCCCATAGAAATTTCTATCATCCTTTTGTTATGAATTACCTTCTTTGTTCACTTCCTTGTCCTTGTCCTGATCTATATTGGTTCCTCTTCCTTTGGTATATCCTCTTCCTCCTTGAAATATTCCTTTGGTAAACCTTCCACCTCTACCACTCTGTCCTTGCTCATGTCATTTATTTAGCTTCTCTTCTATCTTTACGACATAGTAGCAAGCCTCTTCAACACTCTGCAATTTGATCATACTCAATTCATCTTGTTGTTCAACACAATGTACCACTGAGAGGGGGGTGAATCATTGATACCTAAATTCTTTTCCCTTTTAAAGTAACCTTAGAATACTAGTTGTTAACCTGAGCACTAAACAATCAAACCAGTCAAAAAAATGAGGAAATCAAAGAAGACAAACACATAGATGCAACCCACAACACCAAATGTATGAGGAAAACCCAATATGGGATAAACCTCGGTGAGAAATGTTGCTGGAGACTACTACTCCAATCCGACCTCACAAGTGAAACACTGAATTAAAAAGATTTAGGGTACCAACCCAAGTAGCACCAACCACTTCTGATTTAGGGCACCAACCCAAGGAGCACCAACCCCTACACATAGCTCCAACTTGGTGATGTATATTGAAATACAATTTTGATATAGTTATAGCTTCTTGTTGCAAAGGAGTTTTGCAACTCTTGATCCAATAGGTTACAACCGATTGACAATCTTCTCTTCTCTACTAGATCTCACACTACTAGTTATGAAATCACTCTCTCTAATTCTTGGCCTCACTTCTCTCTCTCTCTCTCAGCCTGACAAATCACTGTCACACTTGGATGCTGCCTTGCTCAAACACACCTCACCGATTTTCTCAACTGTTGGACCTTCTATAGTTATACCGGTATTCAGTCACTTCCGATTAAACCCTCTCACCGGTTTGCTTGTTAAATCACTTTGAAACTTTCTTAGAATAAATTTTAAGTGAGATTATTCTTATCTACACTTAATCTCTCTTCACTCTTCTTCTTCTCCTCAAGTATCATCCTTTTCTATTTTGAGCTCATGTATTTATAATCATGGATTCCCGCCAAGAACACATTCAATCACTATTGTGTTAGGTTTTTCCTTCTCCAACTCGATCTAGATCTCATTTGATTTGATATGCTTTTCTAGGGATAATATTTTCATGACATCGATCAATTGCCAACAAAGCTTTGCATTCTAATGTGCATTTTCTAAATCTGGAGGTCTGCACCATGCTTTGCTTCTTTTCTCTGTCATTCACCATTAATGGGTTTGTTGTTTCCTTCACCAAATGGGTACGAAGATGAAATATTCTTGCAAGATCAATTCATTTGCTTTTCCATCTTTCCTTCCTCCAACCGCAATCCTCTGGCATCCTCTGTGACTTGCGGGTTCCTCATTAAAGTCGACCTACATGCATATTTGTCACATTGATGTACACTCCACTAATTTGTGCAATCCCTCCACCTGACATCCAGCTATCATGCTTGTCGACATCCACCTCTACTCGGATTCCTATGTCAATTTGACATTCTTTGTCGACCAATGTAGACTACCGATTTACATCACCTTACTAGTAGGAGCATCAAACATCCTCTCTATTCATCTCACCCGTGATTGTGCCTTCATAATAAACAAACAACCTTCATCCTGGTTTATGCCTTACCGATAAGCCTTCTTTACCAGTAGATGACACACTTCATGTGTACCAGTATCCTTCCTTCTGTCTACTCACTCTCATGTGTATTCCAATTATACCACTCACCACTTCTTACTTACCAGTGGCCTTGTCAAATCGGTTGACATCAATGATAACTTAATGCCAATAATATCAACAATCCTCACCTTTGGCATTGATGTCAACTTAATGCAAGACAATTCATACTGGTAGATTTCTCCCCCTTTGACACAATGACAAAGGGTACTTTCCACTCCCCCTTTGGCTACTACCAGTGATTGCAGCTGGTACTGATAAGTGGTTCATGAGTTATTGATGTTGTTATGAATTCCCCCTGAACCATATCAAACCTTTCTTTCTTAAGTGCATAAGGCATACGACACAACTCCCAACTTGTGTCATAGGTTCTCAAAGGTGCTTACCGATAATGGTTTGGTGAAAATGTACGCTACTTATTCTTCGTTAGGGACATAATCCATCCTTATTTACTATCCTTCAACCTTCTCTCTAAGGAAATGATAATTGATGGCAATGTAATTTGTTCTAGAATGCATCACTGAATTCTTTGCTATGTTGATTGCACTTAGATTATCACATCAGATGAGAATAGGATCAGTGATGTCCACTTTTATGTCTTTGAGGGTCTGCTTCATCCAAAGCACATGAGAGAAGCATGTAGCAGTGGCAATGTATTCTTCTTCAATAGTTGATAGAGAGACTGAGTCCTGCTTCTTGCTATGCCATGAGACCAATTGGTCACCTAGGAAGAATGTACCACCACTTCTGCTCTTCCAATCATCAATGCAACCTACCCAATCAGTATCAGTGTATGCTTCCAAGATGAATTCCCCTTGTTTAGAGTACCACAATCCATAACTGAGTGTTCCTTGAAGGTACCTAAAGATTCTGCTTACAACATTCATATGTGACTGCTTAGGTGCAACTTGAAATCAGGCCACCATGCACATTGTCTGTACTATATCTATTCTAGAAGTAGTTAGGTATAATAGATTGCCTATCATGGATTTATACAATGTTTGATCCACCATCAGTGATTCATCATTATTTCTTAATATGCTTCTAGTCACCATGGGAGTACTTACCGGTTTACAATCCTCCAGTTGAAATTTCTTCAGCATATCCTTTGCATACTTGGTTTGTGAGATAAAGAATCCCTTATCTTGTTGTAATATATGCAAACCAAGGAAGTATGTCAATTCACCAAGCATTAACATCTCAAATTCTATCTGCATCTGATCAACATATTCTTTGCAAAGGGCGTCTTTGTTGCCTCCAAAAATAATGTCATCTACATACACAACCACAATGATCATGTGGTTTCCATCTTTCTTTATATATAAATTGTTGTCAACACTTCCCTTTTTTAATCCTTGCTCCTTCAGGTATTGATCTAATCTTGAATATCATTCTCTAGGAGCTTTCTTTAATCCAAAGAGGGCCTTCTTCAAGTGGCACACAAATGTTTCATTATCATGTAGCATAAACCCTTCTGGTTGCTCCATGTACACTTCTTCTTCCAAATTTCCATTTAGGAAGGCAAATTTTACATCCATCTGATATACTTTATAACCCTTGTAGGTAGAAAAGGATAGAAACATTCTAATTGCTTCTAATCCAGCTACTGGTGCAAATATTTCTTTAAAGTCAATTCCCTCTACCTAAGAGTATCCTTTGCACACCAGTCTAGCTTTATGCCTAACAATTTTGCCTTCTTGATTCATCTTATTTTGGTAGACCCATTTAGTGCCAATGATGTTCTTGTCTTCCAGTCTAGGGACTAATTCCCAAGTCTTGTTCTTCTCAATCTATTGCAGTTCTTCTTCCATGGCATTCATCCATTCTTGTCTTTTGTTGGCCTCATTGAATGTTTTAGGTTCTACTTCAGTGATGAGGTAGAAGTTGACTTGTTCATCATTATGGGCAAGTCTTCTTCTAGTCTGCACACCATCACTCTTATTTCCTAGAATTTTCTCCTCAGCATGATTCAAGTGCACATACCAGTTGGGAGCCTTCTTGGATGCTTCTTCTAGTTCATTGTTTGACTGAGCTTCCTCACCTTCATCACCAAAATCATCATACTAGTTTACCTATAGTTGACTTCCTTTGTGCATATCCTCATCAACTTTTACATGCACATTCTTAATGACTCTTCTTAGTCTTTTGGTGCATCATTTGTAGGCCTTGCTATTAGATGAGAAACCAAGGAAGATTCCTTCATCACTCTTGGAGTCAAAACTACCTAGACCATCCATATCTCTTTTGATAAAACACTTACTTCCAAATGCTTTGAATTATTTGACTGATGGCTTCTAGTCATACCACAACTCATAAGGTGTCATTATGTTATTTATCCTTAGTTGAACTTTGTTCAAGGTATATGTAGCAGTTTGAATAGCTTCCTTCCATATGTGTATGGCAGATTGGCCTCATTTAACATAGTTCTGTCCATTTCCTTGATTGTCCTGTTCTTCCTCTCTACCAGACCATTTTTGTTGTGGTATCCTAGGGGCTGAGTACTGCCTTCTAATTCCATGTTTTTCACAATAATATTCAAATACATTTGATGTGATATCCCCACCCCAGTCTGATCTTAGGCATTGTTGCTTGCACCCACTTTCCTTCTCCACCATCTTCCTAAATATCTTGAATCTATCAAAAGATTGTGACTTATCTTGCAGGAAAGTGACCCCAGTCATTCTTGAATAATCATCAATAAAGATCATTAAATATCTTTCACCAGAAAGGGCTCTTGTCCTGGTTGGACCACACAGATCTGTATGCACAATCTTAAGTGGTCTTGAGGTGTTGTGCTCTTTTTTCCTGAATCTTACCTTAATCTACTTCCCTTTTACACATTCATCACAAAATGTGCTTACCGGTTTGATGATGGATGGAATATTCCTTACACACCCTTTTTTGCTTACTTCAACTAAGTTATCAAAGTTTATGTGGCCTAATCTTCGATGCCACAACCAACTTTCATCAACCTGCCCTATCATGCATTGGGACTCATAGCATTCCTTCAAATTGTAAACATTGCCTCTTGTTCTCTTTCCTTCTGCCACAACCTGATCAATATTGTCTTTCTTTATCTAGCAACCAATTGAGCCAAAGGTGAATTTATAACCTTTGTCACACATCTGACTCACACTCAGCAAATTGCACTTTAAACCTTCCACATAATATACATCATGTGCCTTCAATTTTCCATCAATATTTAGAGTACCTTTTGCCTTTATTTTGATGGATGAGTTGTCTCTGAGTCTTACTGAACTGCCATTCCATTCTTCAAGTTTAATAAAAAAAAAATTATCGCCAGTCATATGATTGGAACAACCACTATCTACAACCCATAGATTTTTACTTTCTGCGTGTAAACTAGTCTGCATTATCATACTTGATTCTACCTTGTCCTTTTCTTTCTCAACCCATACCAGTTTGGTTTCCTTCTTCTTGTCAACTACTATTTGGTGCTCTGGTTCAACTACTAGTTCTTGATTAGGATTTGTCTTCTTTTTCTTGATCTTCCTATTTTTACAAAACCTTACTATATGTCCAGACTCTTGATAGTTGTAGCATTTCACATTTTCATTTAAAGAAAAATCCTTAAAATTATTGTAGGGAACTAGTTTATTCTTCCTACATTCAAAACTCCTATGACCATATCCATTGCAGTGATAATAGACAAAATTCATATCCCAGAGTGCATTAAAAGTATTTCTACTTTCATAACTCATAGAGGGATTATTAGTTAATCTACAATCAGTTATTTTATGTCCAAATCCGTTACACTAGTAACAATAACCATGAAGGATAGAAACATACCAGTTAGGTTGCCTTGGTCCTACAAAGGACTGCCTCACCAAGGGGCTTCCTTTCATGATGTTGACTCTAGTGAATCCTTCATGGTCAACTCTTTCATTTCTCCTTGGATCTGCATGTTGGTACAATGAGTGTGGCCTCTGATTCATTACTTGTGTATACCGATTTCAGTGGTGATTTCCAACAACATTTGTATATGTCTTTTTACCAGTATCCTTGCTTACAATGAATGTCTTCTTCTCTTCACCTTCATTTGAAGAGGTGAACTATACCTCTTTACCAAAAGTGTTTGTTGTTTGAAATTAACCTTCTTCAAATCCTAAACCACTGGTATCTTTGGATTTCTTCTATTTGGTCAACATCTTGTCTAAGGCTTCAATGTTCCCTTCATATTTGCTTCTTACTTTTATTTCTTCCTTACTTTCTTCAAGCTCCTTTCTGAGCTTCACTATTTTTGCTTCTAGATCTTGATGCTCATTTTCCTTCTTCATTAGATCAAAGGACGTAACTTCACATATCCTTTTGGCTTCTTCTAACTATAGTTTCAAGTCAGATATAACTTGATTGGACTCATCCATGGATTGCTTCAAGAGACCTTGTTCATCTACTGCAGAAAGCTTGACCGTCTTGAGTTCTCTTCTTGTTTTACTCATCTCCTCAATAACACTTATAAGCTCTCCTTCTAAATCCACTTTAGCCTCAATATCCTCTTCTTCCTCATCTTCACCAACCAGTTCATCAAGTGCCATAAAGAGATTAAATTTTTTGTCATTCTCATGGTAGTCACCTTCTAATGCACTTTCTTCATCTGCAGTATCATGCTCAATAGTATAGAGGTTTTTCTTCTTTTAGTAGCCTCTTCTTCCTTGCCGATGGACATTTCTTTCTTTATCTTTGCCAGCAGATCTGCTAAACCCTCTTGACTCTTCTCCATCGGTTCCATTACAAGGACATTTTGTAGCAAAGTGTCCAACTTTACCATACTTGAAACACTTGAGTGGTAGCTTTCCTTTATACTTGTCAGATCCTCTTTTGAGATTTCTGAAAAAAATTTCTACCTCTGCATCAGAGTCCTCATTGGATCCTTTATGAGAAGTTACTTCTTTTCCCTTCTGGGTGGTGTTGAACGGTACCTCTTTCCTTAAGGAAGCATCATCATATGTTCTCATCTAATAGGCTCTTAGTGAGCCAAATAGTTCATCCATTATAAAGATCTTCAAATCCTTGGCTTCTTCTATGGCAGACACCTTTGTATCATACTTAGGTGTAAGGTACCTAAGTACCTTATTGACAAGGATTTCATCTGCAATTTCTTCCCTAAGTCCTTGATGGTATTCATAGTTTCATCAAATCTATGAAGATGGTTTGCAATATTTTCATCATCCTTCATCTTGATGCCTTCAAGTTGGCCCCTTAGTGCTTGCAGCTTGGCCTCTTTGACTTTTGCATCTCCTTCAAATAACCTCTACATTTTATCCCAAATCTCCTTGGGAGATGCACATTGCATGACCTTGACAAACTCATTATCAGACAACCCACTCAAAATAGCATGTTTTGCATTTGCATTATCTCATACTTCTTTTTGGCATCAGGATCAATGGGAGGAACACTAGGAACAAAATACCCATTCTTGTAAGTCATCCACACATCAAAACCAAGGGAGGAGATATAGGTCTCCATTCTTCTACTCCAAAAGGCATAGTTGGATCCATCAAACATGGGGGATTTTGAGGAAGCAGACTCATTTCTTTCCATTGTGTTCTAAGTCCATAATCTACCCAATATTTTTAGACAGTCGGGAACCTATGCTCTGATACCAATTATTGAACAAAATGTACCATTGAGAGGGGGTGAATCAGTGGTACCTAAATTCTTTTCCCTTTTAAAGAAACCTTAGAATACTTAACCTAAGCACTAAACAGTCAAACTGGTAAAGAAAATAAGGAAACAAAAGAAGACAAACACATAGATGCAACCCACAACACCAGATGTATGAGGAAAACCCAATATGGGAAAAACCTCAGTGAGAAATGTTGCAAGAGAATACTGCTCCAATCCAACCTCACAAGTGAAACATTGAATTACAAAGATTTAGGGTACCAACCCAAGGAGCACCAACCCCTTCTGATTTAGGGCACCAACCCAAGGAGTACCAACCCTTGCACCAAGATCCAACTTGGCGATGTATATTGAAATACAATTTTGATACAGTTATAGCTTCTTGTTGCAAATGAGCTCTGCAACTCTTGATCAAATAGGTTACAGCCGGTTGACAATCTTCTCTTCTTTACTGGATATCACACTACCAGTTATTTAATCACTCTCTCTAATTCTTGGCCTCTCTTCTCTCTCTCTCATATCCTCACAATTCACTATGTCACACTTGGATGCCGCCTTACTCAAACACACCTCACCGGTTTTCTCAACTGTTGGACCTGCTATAGTTATACTGGTATTCAATCACTGCTGGTTAAACTCTGTCACCGATTTTCTTGTTAAATCACTCTGTAACATTCTTAGAATAAATTATAAGTGATATTATTCTTCTCTACACTCAAGCTCTCTTCACTCTTCTTCTTCTCCTCAAGCATCATCCTTTTCTGTTTCAATCTCATGTATTTATAATCATGAATTCCCACCAAGAACACATTCAATCACTATTGTGTTAGGTTTTTCCTTCTCCAACTCGATTCAAATGTCATTTGATTTGATCTTATTTTCTAGAGATAAGATCTTCATGACATTGATCAATCACTAGCAAAGCTTCACATTCCAATGTACATTTTCTAAATCTGGAGGTATGCACCATGCTTTGCTAATTTTCTTTGTCATTCACCATTAATGGATTTGTTGTTTCCTTCACCAAATGGGTACCAAGATCAAATATTCTTGCAAGATCAATTTAGATGCTTTTCCATCTTTCCTTCCTCGAGCAGCAATCCTCTGGCATCCTCCGGGACTTGCGGGTTCCTCATTAAAGTCAACCTGCTTGTAGATTTGTTATGTCTATGCACACTCCATTGACCTATACAATCCCTCCACCTGAAATCTAGTTGTCATGCTTGTCGACATCCACCTCTGCTTGGATTCCTATGTTGGTTTGGTATTCTTTTTCGACCAAGGTAGACTACCAGTTTAGATCACCTTACCGGTAGGACCATCAAACATCCTCTTTGTTCAACTCACTGGTTATTGTGCCTTCATAACAAACAAACAACCTTCATCCCAGTTTATGCTTTACCAGTAAACCTTATTTATTGATAGATGAAACACTTCATGTGTACCAGTATATTTTGTTCTATCTACTCACTCTCATGTGTATTGCCATTATACCGGTCACCACTTCTTACTTACTGGTGACCTTTCCAAACTGGTTGACATCAATGACAACTTAATGTCAATAATGCCAACACTTGTATAGACTTCCACAATCCATTCAAATACTTGCAAGTTGTTCAACTTCATCATCAACATGTGCGGATCTGATATTCAACTTGTAAAATGCTTCGGTGTACTCCTTCACACTAGATTTCTTCTATCTCAAATTTTGTAACTTCCAGAACAAATCCACTTGATAATTCACTGGCACAAAATTCGATTTCAACTTAGCAATCATCCAATCCCATGTCTTAATCTTCTCTTTACCTCTTCTTTGTCTATCAACTTGCAAATGCTCCCACAAAAGAGATGCATGACCTTTCAATCGGGTGCAGGCATATTTCACCTTCCTCTCTTCTGCAGTGTTTTCAAAATCAAAATACTTCTCCATCTCCGAGATCCAATCCATCAATTCATCTGAATCCAACTTCCCATCATATTCTAGTGGGGTAAAATGAGGTTATAAACCCTACTCAAAATAGTCAAAAACCTTTCCTCATTTGGATCAACTGCTAGTAGGTTTGCTTGTTCTATCGGGGCTTCTTCTCCTTCATCTTCACTTACATCCTCAATATGTCGGCCTCTTCTCTAGGCTGTCTCCATGGATTCTAATTGGGTTTCTATTCCTTGCAACATCTCCATCACAAAAGGGTCTACATTCTCATGCACTCCACCATTCCTAGCTCCTCTTTGCACCGTCATTCACGCTAGTCCTATGTAGCTATAGGTCAGATCCAAAATTTGCCACCCTACAGCAAATTTTTAGGACACACAACCTCCAGAATGACACTTTGCTCTAATACCACTTGAAGTAGTGAGCGGTGATGAGGGACCGATCAACAAGAGTAAATACAATGGAAACACAAAGACATGATGGAGGCAATGCAATTGTTTTATTGCATGAAATTTGATTACATCCAACCGATAACAACTGAGTTACAACATACCGACTCACAAACCTGGTAGAATAGGTCACAACCAGGACCTTGAATCTTATGGTCTATCTTCTACGCATAGTCTAGCTACTTGATTCTATGATTGATTCATTCTAATGTGTAATTAAAAATATATATATTGATCCAAAGGATCCAGTCGACCCAACCCAAAAGGGATCAAAACCTGAAGAACAAGACTTAATGTGTAAAATAACAAGCTCGGCCTCTGCCAAGAGATTCCTCCAGAAAATCTAGAGGATGAAACATAGATCATGGGAAAAGGTTGGCCACACACCAAGGAACATTAGAATCAATGCCCAAGGCTCCACAAGCTTTGAAAGGGGGCCATTAGATCACCAAAATAGGTCTAGGCAATTGGTAACATAGGAAACTATCATGGAAACTGGTAGTGATATCTTTCTGGAAAATGATCCAAATGTGATGTAGTTTGGAAGAAAGAAGGATGATTAAGTTTTCAAGTAGAATCCAACTCCATAAGGTCCACTGAGCCAAAACTAGGACACACAAAAATGAAAACTGAAAGTGCAAACAAAAATCAAAACAAAAAGGAAAATGTTTTTGGTTGATGCAAGATTGCCATGAACCGGGGATGCTCCTACATCAATAACTTTTTATCATTCAAAGTGAACCTTAAAGTGATGAGTATAGTATAGGGTGAAAATCACATTATTTTAATTCAAAATTTTAAATTTAATTTTACTACACATATATAGTAGTGTGTGATAGGTTATGGTGTCTTAAAGTGAGTCCAAGAACACAAAGACATGGAAAAATAGGAAAAAAATTGATGGTTGATTGGCAATAATGCAAGTGAGATTGAATAGAAATTTGTATATCCTATTGGTAGGGTTATAGATGGTACTTAGTAGCTAGGTCATGTATTGTGGTAATTGGAAACAAGTAGTTGAATCAATATGTAAGCATCTTGTTATATATGGTTAGGGGCATGTTATTGTGTAAAATAAGCACACATATGGTCAACAAGTATCTCGTATTAAATAAGTAAGGACCGTGGATCATTCTCATCATCATTATGTGTCATGGGTGATAAATATGTAAGAATTTTGTAGTAGTGTTGACATTTGATCATTTGTACTTAACCGGTAATGTGTGTTTGCTTGATGCAACCTATATATGTTTATTGTGCATAGAGATTAGATTAATGTATGATGACTAATTTTTATGTTGTCATTGATGGAAACTATGTTTTTTTAGATCATCTAAGTCCTACAGTTCAACCATCTAGACTTAATCGATAAAGGAGAGACAGTTTTATGAGATACAGTAATTAGGACTTCAATTGGTAAATGAAAGACAATCTTACATTCTGACAACCGGTACATGAAAAACATGAAGATTGAGATGATGTGGTTTTGTAGTAGCATTGAATACTATCCGATGAAGAAATATTTGTGACCGCACATGTTGAATCATTCAGGTGAACAAGATTTGTTTGACAGAACAAGATTAGTTGCTGGAGACTTAAATGGTAGTGATAAAATCACTCAGATTGGTAAGACGACACAAAATTGGATTTGTTATGTTGGTGGTTGACATAACTAAAGCATACAATGCAAGATTGTCTACATGCATTGAACCTAGGGAATTGTAATAAAGTTCTAGCCAACCTTATGATAATTTTAGTTGTGTGATGAGGTATGAAAGGATATATATATATATATATATATATATATATATATATATATATATATATATATATATATATATATATATATATATATATATATATATATATATATATATATATATATATATATACATGAGCTTGATAGTGTGATACATGATGAGTGAACTTTGTATTTATGATCATGCGAAGATTAGAGGAATTGAGAAATGAATTGTTTGTGATGTTGTCATGATCTAAAGTGGATCTTATCAGACATAGAAGGTTTTATACTGAGATCATTTTTACTTGTTATCTCCCTAACAATTGTATCAAGAAAATCCTCTTACAAGGTCACTCCTAATAGGGTGCAGTCAAATCCTAAAAATTCTGATCATTAAATCCTCTAACCAGGTGACACATTAACTTGTGTTTGCAAATCCTAGTAACTTGGGTAGCTTCTAATAGGGTTGGCCCTTACAGGCCTTAGTGTATAGCTCTTAACCGATCTTAGACACTTCTAACATGGTGTGTCCCTAACTGGGTGTTGTAGACCTTAATCAGTCATATCTCTATACTGCAGATAGTGAATCTTGTGGGTACCAATTCCTACCATGGTTTTTGCCATTTGGATTTTCCACGTGTAAACTCTTGTGTTATGTGGTTTATGCTTTATGTGGTGATTGCATACTTGGTGTTATTTCTTATATGCCTATTTGATTTTTAAGTTGGTGAAATCCATAATCAGATTTGTATTATTTTTACTTGCACTGATTCACCCCCCCTCTCAGTGCCTTTTAAGTTCATTAATTAGTATCAGAGCCTAACTTCCTTAAGGCTTAACCACTTGGAAGGGATCTCTAATCCTAAGGTAAATATGGGGGAAGGAATGAGCTATAGAGAGATGGCTAGAGAACTTGTTGAAACCAAGGAAGAACTTGAAACCCTTGGAGGTAAATACATGACATCACTAGCTAAGAGGAAATAACTGACCAAACAATTATTGGAGATCTCTAACAAAAGCTCCTCTGATGAAGTGAACATTGGTGCACTGGTTGAAGAAGTAGAGAAGCTAAATGGTTAGAAGACTAACCTGAGAAGAGAACTTGAAGCACTTACAATTCAGATGAGTGATGAACTTGAAGCTAGAAGAAAGGTTGAGGATCAGATCTGAGATAAAGAGCATTAAATATTTAAGATCAAGTAGGATAATGCAACTTTGTATGAACATTAGCATGAAGAGAAGGAAGAAAAATAAGTATTACAGATAGATCTTGAAATGGCAATGTCTCGTAGAGAGACCCTCATGAAAATTAATGAAGATCTTACAAAGGAACTTGTTGAGGCTAATGAGAAGCTTGATAAATCAACAAGAGCTCCTCTATGCTAGATGAATAGAGCCAATCACAGAGGATGAAAGATGATACATTTAGGATACAATACATATGAGAAGGGAGAACCTTCCAGTACCAAGAGCGACATGCATGAAGGTAAAACTGCTCCTAAGGCTTAGAAGCCTACCTGTAACAAATCTTACAAACCTATTTTCTTTAACTGTTATAAACTAGGACATAATGCCAATGTTTGTAGAAGCAGATCTGATGCTAATACTGGTTATAGACCTAATACTAGATATGTACCTAGGAGATTTGAAGGTTATTTTTATACATGCAACATGTATGGGCATATATCAGTTGAATGCAGATATGGAGCAAACAATCTAGCACTTCACATGAACCAAAGACCTATTAGTGATTGGAGAAGGAATTTCACTGACTAGAGGAACACAAAGTGGCAAAGATATAGGAGTTGAGAAATACAACACCATAGGAGCCCAAATAATCTCTGCAAGCTGAAAAACCTGTTACAAGGAGAAGCAATGAAGCAAATCACAGAAGGAAAGAATACATAGGAAAAATATGCTCCAAAAGATGAGAGCTCAATAATCTCCAAAATGTATTGTCAATAATAATCCTTCTTCATACAATGAAAAGAAATAACTCAACCTTTAATAGGTCAAGAAACCCTAAAAGGGAAAACCTAGGTTTGCACATAATAATTAATTAAAATAATTAATTATATGCACCTAAAGTTAGCTTAAGTGTAAAAGAGATAAAGGGAACTTAAATAATTAAACAAATAATGTTTAATTAATCAAGTAAATACCCGAATACTCTAACACCCCCCCTTAAGATAGACTTAGGGAGAAGCTAAAACCTAGAACAGCTATTGAAAGTAATAAAGATGGGTCCCGGCAACAAGGCCTGATCAGGTACCCAAATACAATGAAATCTCTATGAACTGGAGAAATAGAGAAAACCATGTGGGAACAAAACTCTACTCCAAAAAGAGATAAAAAGAATACCACTGAAGCATGAAGAACCTACAAACTCTGTCGAAGAATAACTGTTGATCTGAAGAACCTCCACTGAAATAAAACATGACCAGGTAGAGAAGATTGTAATCTGCATGAGTGCCCTCAAATGACACTACTCGAATCAGGGGGCAAACAAGGAAACATAATTGAAATCAAAGATGCAGATGGCATGAGAAACCAAAGCCTGAAGATCTGATCAATCAAACCACGGAAGCAGTAGAACCAATAGGATAAACCTCCCCATAATGCGGAAGTGGGAGAGGGATAGGAACACTGAAAAGGACAGCCAAAAAAACTACATGACGAAGAACTAGGAACATCAAAGGTGCTAATACACATCATCATGAGGTGAATGTCGTGGAAGGAACACTCACTGGACAAAGGAAGATGGCAAACAATAGGCAAACATCAACCCCCTCATGGCACTTGATCAATAGTGCATGTACAACAAGACACAAGATATGCAAGATTCTAAGTAAACAATGCATGATGGCACTTTATCTCAATGCGTTTGCATAAATACAAGCTACAATGATAAGAAGACTAGAAATAGAAACAAGAATCAAAACAGAGACACCCTACTTAGAAAACAGATCCCAAAACCTGAAACAACCACGATATCCACTAGAGTGCTGAAAAGCAAAAAATTGAATAAAATATGCATGGAGCAAAATCTGGAAAAAAAGACTCATATTTCTACAAAATACACAGTACAAGCTTTCCGAAAATATAAAGTTTTTGAAAAACGGAGGTCAGATGCTCATTCTACGTCTCCCGGAGTGCAAAAACTAGACCTCACTTTGACTGTAAAAAATCATAGTCAAACAACAAAATTAGAAAAAATTACCAACACCATGAGGTCAGCCTTGGAACTAGCTTTTCGACGCCTATTTGTTTTCAAAAAAAAGACTCCATATGCCCAAGATAGGGCCAAAAAACCAAACCCCAACTAAAAAAGCCAAAAAAGGGGGTCTGGTGGCCAGTGGGTGGCGCACCGGTGGCGGCCGAGCGGAGCTCTGGTGGCAGCCGGGTGGTGGAGCCGGGGCAGCGGAGGAGGCCAGGCTAGGCGAGGGTTTTTTAGTGGCTAGGTGGTGTCTCCCCAGTAGCGTGGCAGTAGATCTAGGCAGCGGTCAGGGAGTTGGGGGCCACAGGGAGGACGCCGCATGGCAGCAGAGTGGGCTGAGCGACGGCTGGTGGTGGGGAGGCACTGCACTGCGGCAGCGCATTTAGGTGAAGCAAGGGCCGCTAGGGTGGTGGACCAGAGAGGTGGCCATAGGAAGGAGCTGCGGCGGGGGCGAGCGGCGGTCAGGAGCGGAGTGGGAGGGCTACTGGGTGGCGCTAGGGAACGCAGGGAGGCCGGGGGGGGGGCCGGACCGGCAGGGGCCGGGAGCCGGCAGGGGGTCGGAAACTGCCAGAGGGACCAGAGGGCTGGTGTCGGGGGCCGTGGAGCGTACAGGTCTGCGTGAAAGAAGGGGGCCCCACGGTACCCTGCGTACCGTGGGGATCCCCCCAAAATTTTGTAAAAAAACAAAAAAAAAATTTAAAAAACCTTGCTTTTTTCTTTTCCTTTCTTTTAAGAATTTTTTTTTAAAAGCAAATTTTGCCCTGCATGCAGTAAAAAGGCCAAAAAAAAAATTTCAATTTTTTTCTCGATTTGCGTGCTAGGGCCATACGGCCTAGATCTAAGAAAAAAATTTCTCCCAGAGGCTCAGGAACCAAAAGAGGACAAATTTTACATGACCATAGGGGTTTTCGAGCCTTCTAAGCACAATAGTGAGGTCCGTTTAGGCCCAAACTGCTCAGAAAAAATCTCAAACCCTAGGTACATAAAAAATTCTGGAAACCCCAGATCTGCTTCCAAAGCCAAAAATTATCAAAACAAGAACAGGTAGCTATAGATGTGAAGCTCTGATACCATATAGGAGTTGAGAAATACAACACCACAGGAGCCCAAATAATCTCTTCAAGCTGAAAAACCTATTACAAGGAGAAGCAATGAAGCAAATCACAGAAGGAAAGAATACATAGGAAAAATATGCCCCAAAAGATGAGAGCTCAATAATCTCCAAAATGTATTGTCAATAATAATCCTTCTTCATACAATGAAAAGAAAGAACTCAACCTTTAATAGGTCAAGAAACCCTAAAAGAGAAAACCTAGGTTTGCACATAATAATTAATTAAAATAATTAATTATATGCACCTAAAGTTAGCTTAAGTGTAAAAGAGATAAAGGGAACTTAAATAATTAAACAAATAATGTTTAATTAATCAAGTAAATACCCGAATACTCTAACAAAAGACCCTATGTTAACCGGTCTAGTCCTTATGAGATGGAAAAGTGAGTTAATATGACTTGTTCAATCTACAACAATTTTGGACATGTGGCAATGAACTATAGAAGAACAAGTAGAGGCAACTTAGGACCTTGGAGATCATCTGGAATGGAATGCTATCATTGCAACAAACTGAGACACATTGCCAATTTTTGCAAAACACAAAAGAACCAACCGGTAAATCATCTTGTGGTCTAGAAAGGAAAGTAGAAGGTTCATATTGAAGAAACCAGAGCTGAGATGAATACGACCTAGAAGAATAAGAGTGATGACAAAACATCTGAGGAATCATATTCTTCACCGAATGTGGAGAATCTATCTCTGACAAACTAAGTTGTTTCTACAACTTGGGGTGAGCTTATTGTCAAATCTTGAGTTGAACACTTGGATGATGTACTGTAAGTTCAATCTGCATATTCTGATGCATTTTGATGTTTTGATTTGTTTTTGAATCATAACTGGTAAATATCATTGAATTTTTGCTACCAATAATATGATTTAAAGTATTTTAAGGTGCTTTAGGGTTTTGTTGGTAAATGCATTTATTGCGGTAGTTAAAGTGCAAATAAATAGAACTTCTTGAATTTCATTTCTCACTTTGTGTCTTGAGAACTTTTGGCAAAGCGAGTAGAGAAGAGATAAGTTTGTGTAACAAGCATTCAGATCATTTACCAACATCTAAGGTGATCGAAGTGAAGTTTGATTTAGTAATCGAGTATTGAAAGTTTTTGATGATTGGAAACCCTAGCACCAAAGAAGAAGAGGTATTTATTAGTGAATCTTATTCTTTGCTTCAAATTTTTGCATATTGTAGTATGGATACTCTGCATCTAGTTGATGTGACCAACAAGGCAAGACCTGAATACAAATGACATCCATACAAGTTGGAGGAAACTGACCCTGTCGGTGCCCTATCTGGTGTACCAAATGGTGTTTTACATGTAGAGGATGTAAGATCCTATTATCACTACAAACTTGAAGACTTGGGAGTTGCAAGTATTTATGAGAAATATAGATCTCTGTGTAATGAACAAGGCAGATTGAAAGAACAGTTCAGAAGCATATCCGATAAAGGTTTCATCATGTGATCAATTTCAATGATGATTTTAATGACAAGTTGATGAGATTTGTTTTGAGTCGTATTCATGATCAGTTTATGTGGTTGGATAGACCTCACAAAATCACTAAGGAAGCAATCCATGTTGTAACGGACTTCTGCTCAGCTGGTGAAGTACCATTGCTTAGGTCTATACCTAAGAATGATGTTGAGAAGTTAACTAGATCTAGATGGGATAAAAGAGCCATGACCGTGAATGATATTAATGCTCCTGCTATTAAATTTGCATCTATGGTGATTGGCTATAGAATTTCCTATTTAAGAAGAATTAACAATATTCCGATAGCAACAATTCACACTGCATACCAGATGATTAAGGAAAATGTGGACTATGACTTGAGTGAAGCTCTAAGGAGTCAATTAGTAAAAAATTTGGAAGTAGTGAAGAAGGACAAGAAGATTAGATTCAAGTTTGGACAGCTTACCATGGGCTTATTCTTTTATTTATAAAAATTTTCTCGATATTGGTGATGTACAATGGATAATTGGGACACCTGCCCTATTGTAGATGAAGAACAACATTAGGATGCTAAAAATAAGTTCGATGATATTTCATGGGGATATTTTAAGAAATTTCAAAAGGAAATACATGCAAGGGAATGCATATTGGTATGAGGATTCTATTTGTTTTATGGTTGACATAGATACATGCTTGATGGAAGCTATTATTCCCAGGACCACATGGGTAATGCCCATGGGTTATGAAGTAGATAAAGATCTACTTGTTGCTTATGTTGATCATTTATTAGCTCAACTGGTCAATACCACTACTGAGAGGTTTGTAACCTACAAGGAGAAACTACTGAAAATATACTTTGAATTATAAAAACCGGTGATAGCAAAGAAAGTAAGAAAAGAGGTACATGCCTTTTCTAAGTAGGCAAAATTCACAAAAGAATAAATAGTTGCAGCAAGAGCTAAATATGAGGCTCAACAAGGTGGAACCTGCAGGGAACCAATTGGTAGCACCACTGATAAGACCAAAGTAGCCAAAGATGCTGATAAGAAGAAAGAAGAAGAACCTAAGGTGAAGCTTGTTGAATCCCAAAGAGGGAAACCCTCTAAAATACAATTCCAAAGGAAAGTTAAAACTTTTGAACCTCCTACTATGTCTGCCCAAACTGGAAAAAGAAAGAAGGAGAAAGCTCACAAACTGGTGATAGATATAGAGGAAACAAAATTAGAAGAAGATAAGAGAGAACTAAGGGCAAGTGCTAAGAAGCAGAAGACTACTCAAAAAGGTAAAGCAACTATGAAAATATTGACACTTGAAGATTCTTTCACTAGAATGATTAGAAATATTAAGGAATATGGTATTTATAAAGGTTTAAACATACTGTTTACTCATTTGTCTAAAAGTCAATGAAGGGAGATTGAAGATGTAGTCATCTTTAGCATGAAAAATTTTAGTAGAACCCTCATTGAATTACAAGGGAAAATTTCATATTCCTTATATACTTTGATTGATGCTAGGTGGCAAGGGGCAATTAACCTTGATAAAGAATTTATTTATTATACACTTAAACACTTGCAACTGGAAGAAAATGAAGAGGAAATTGAATATATAAAGGTTAATACAAAAGCTTTGTTTATATCAAAGAAGAGATTAACAAGAATGCTTGTTGGAGAGACTGATATTTTGGTGAAAAAGGCTTTAGGTCTCTTTCCCAATGAAGAAGAGGAGAAAGATGAAGTAATTGAGGATATTACTCATGATAAGCCAAAGCCAGAAGAACTTCCTGAAGGTGTAAAGATCACAAACTTTGAACCGGACAAGAAATATATGCAAGATGATCCTATTGATACTAAACTGGTAGATATAATAAATGATGATACTAGTGATGTTGATAATGTTCCTAACACTACTAACAATGTAGATGTTTTTGAAGGTGATGTATAGATGTTGGATACTCGGTAGGAGTAGGTTGATAACAAAGGAGAAGAGAAAGAAGTAGACAAAAGCTCAATTGAGAAACCGATGAATGCACAGTCAGCAGAGACTCAAACTGCACTAGTCAATGTAAGTGCAGATGCAAATGTAAATATTGCTACAGAGGATAATCAGAAGGATTCAATTGATAAGGAAAAGGAAGCACTGGTGAAAGAATAGACTGTTGAAAATCTGCAACTGGTCAATGACACCACTAAGGAAGAGGAGACCATAAAAGATAAGGAGAAAGAGAAGAAAACAAAGAAGGTGGAAGAGGAGAGGAGAACAAAGGAAATAAAACATCTCCTGAGATACCTTTTGAACCCAAACTGAAGAAAACAATGGTTGATGATGATGATGATGATGATGACGACTCTGTGAGAATAAAAGGTCCTATTTATATTGATAATTTGAGTTCTTTAGAGTTAATGGAGATTGCTACTGCAATGCAATCCCAGGAAAAAAAGAAAAGAGGAACAACAAAGAGAAGCAGAGACTATCAGGACCGTTGTTGATATTTTGTCAAGTCTCCTACAAGAGACTGATACAGAACATTTGGCTACCCCTATTGCCAAACTTGGACAGTTAGTTGTTAGTGTCGGTGAACAACTTAAATCTCTTGAAGAATATACATACATTTATGTTGCATAGGATTACAAGAAGAATAGTGGAGAATAGTTAATGGTTGAGATAGATAAAGGAAAAGTAGCCCTAATGGTGAATAAAGACTTGTTGAAGAATGGATTGGAAATTGGCTATAAGATTTTGGTAAATATTTGCCAATTTTCACTATTTTGTGTAGAATTGAGAAAGAAGAGAGCTGATACTGAGAAGGAAATACAAAAATTAAGTGCAACTTTCATACTGGTACAAGACTCGATGATCACTTTTAGTAAAAAGGTGGTTGATCTGCAACACCAGTTAGTACTTTGTGATCATGAGCAAGTGAAACGGGTCAAATCACTGAAAGAACTCCAGATTCAACTAAATCTGAAAGTAGATATTCTTGAGAGAGCATTCAAGGAGTCAAAGGCAATTTTGGCTACTCTTGAGATGAGTACAATTGATGGTATGGAGGATTTTGCAGCACAGATCTTGACACATGTTGAGATTACTGAGACATTGTTGGATACATGGGACACTGATCTTAAGTAGTTGAAGTTTCATTACAGTGATGTTTTCTTGAGAATTAAATTATAAAGACCTTAAAACTTTTATTTATATATACATGCACTTTGGCTAACAATTTTTGATGTCATGTATGTATTTTACTTCTTTATTTGGCATTGTTGTCAAAGGAGGAGTAAAAATAGTTAAGAGTCAAAATTTTGTATGTAATTACTAAGGGGGAGTATGAGTCTATTAGTTAGTCAATTTTGTTGAACACTTGGTTGACAAAATTTTCCTAAGTGTTGCCATCAATTCCAAAGGGGGAGATTGCTGGCATTTGATCATTTGTACTTAACCGGTAGTGTGTGTTTGCTTGATGCAAAAGGTATATGTCTGTTGTGCATAGAGATAAGATTTATGTATGATGACTATTTTGTATGTTGTCATTGATGGAAAGTATGTGTCTTTAAGTCATCTAAATCCTATAGTTCCACCAGCTAGACTTAACAGGTAAAGCAGAGATGGTTTTATTAGAACCGATAATTAGGACTTCAACTGGTAAATGATAGACAACGTTACATTCTGACAACCGGTACATGAAAATCATGAAGATTAAGATGATGTGGTTTTGCAGAAGCATTGAAGACTATCAGATGAAGATATTTTCATGATCGCATGTGCTGAATCAATTAGGTGAATGAGATTTGTTTGATAGAACAAGATTAGTTGATGGAGACTTAACCAATAGTGATGAAAATCACTCAGATCGGTAAAACAACATAGAATTGGATTTGTTATGTTGGTGGCCGACATAACTAAAGCACACAATGTAGGATTGTCTAGATGCATTGAACCTAAGGAATTGTAATAAAGTTCTAGCTGACCTTATGATAATTTTAGTTGTGTGATAAGGTATGAAAGGATATATATACATGAGCTTGATATTGTGATATGTGATGAGTGAATCTTGTATTTCTGATAATGCAAAGATCAGAGAAATTGAGAGATGAAGTCTTTGTGATGTTGTCATGTTTTGAAGTGGATCTTATCAGAGATAGAAGGTGTTATATTGAGATCATTTGTTCTTGTTATCTCTCTAATAGTTGCAGCAAGAAAATCATCTTACAAGGTCACTCCTAACAGGGTGCAATCAGATCCTAATAGTTCTGATCATTAAATCCTCTAATGAGGTGACACATTAACTTGTGTTTGCAAATTATAGTAACTTGGGTAGCTCCTAAATAGGGTTGGTCCTCATAGGCCTTATTGTATAACTCTTAACTGGGCTAAGACACTTCTAACAGGGTGTGCCCCTAATCGGGTGTTGTAGACCTTAACTGGTCAGATCTCTATATTGCAAATAGTGGATCTTGTGGGTACTAATTCCCACCGTGGTTTTTCCCATTTGGATTTTCCACATGTAAACTCTTGTTTCATGTGGTTTATGCTTTATGTGGTGATTGCGTACTAGGTGTTATTTCTTATATGCCTATTGAGTTTTAAGTTGGTGAAATTGCTAATCAGATTTGTATTGTTTTTACTTGCACTAATTCACCCCCCCCCCCTCTCTCAGTGCCTTTTGAGTTCATCAATCATCAAATAGATCCTTAGGGACATGTTAGTATGAAAAATAAGCACACATATGGTCTAAATAAGTAGGGACCATTTAATCATTCTCATCATCATTATGTGTCATGGGTCATAAATTTTAATAAATTTTAGACCTTTTTGAGATATGTATAGGATCTTTTTAGGTATTAAAATATTTTTAAACATATTTTTTAATTATGTTTAAATATTTTTTTAGTTTTATTTTAAATATTATCAATATTTCAAAGCATATAGAATTTTATTTTTCATAAAAAAAGGTCATTAAGGACTACTTGGGTGAGAGGAAACTATATGGCCCATTAGGTGCCAAGATTGATGGATGGCCTGCTAGCTTTCTCTCTGAAGTTGAAAACTAAAGACAAAAGTATTTCTTTCAAGTTTATTTTAGGTGAAACGATAAATTATAATGTTTTTTATTTTTATTTTTGATAAATTATTCTAAATATCTAATTCATCAAATTATTTGAATGAGTATTTCTCACCAAAAAATGTGTGATCCATTTGAGTGACACATTGTTTGGATGAAACCTTTTTGGCTAAAATTATTGCACTATGAATCATTTTACCAATGAAAAGTGTGAAATGGATTTAAAATTATAACTAGTACCAAGATAAGTAGGCTTGATATTTAGAGAAAAAACTATGGTGAGTTGTGATTGAGCCTAAGTTGTACAAGGATGGGTAGCTACATAATAATTCTAAAAAAAAATCAACTTTGAGCATTAGGTAGATGTAATTAGTGGTAAATTAATTATATATTGATTGTGGAAAATTGGTTCATGTTAGCTATTACTCTTGAAAGATGGGTTTATGAGCTACAATGTATAGTGTGAAATTGAATCCCAATAAAACATCACATTATTTTATACAATAAATTATCCACAAAAAACACCACCTTACTAATAATTAATGGTTCATGATGTACAATTCTTGTTGAAGTTTTTGTACATGAGGTAGAAAACTAAGTGTGGTGATAATTGGGGAAACTTTCTATTTAAACACTCTTTAATTAGAGTATTATTTATATGGGTGACCTCTTGCAAATTCTTGATGTCTTAATTACATCAACATCACCTAGTTGTATAATGTGTGCTAAGTGAACCATTCATAATCATATAAGAGATGAGCTCTAATGAATTAATTCTCATGAAATATTATCTAGTTTCACACAAAAAATATTTACTTGAATCCTAGTAAAGCATTGTATAATTTGACACATTCTAGAGAAAACATGACCACCTTACTAATGAATAAGCTAAGGATCTTTATAACTGTAGACACTTAAAATTGTCCTAGCCTAACTAAATAAATATTTTATTTATTTAATTGGTCCCACTTCCTCTATTAATTATATCAATTTTTATTTACTTAATTAAGTCATTAGCTTTTTCCTTCCATGACACTTGTCATTTATCTCTTAATTTTCCTCTAAATACCCCCTTCATATTTTATCCTTTTTCCTACCTACCCTTTAATCCTAGCCGACCATTTATCCTTTCACCTCTTAATCCTATCCATTCATTTTCTAAGGTGTCTTGTATATAAGAGGATCCTTCCTCCTTTCATATCCCTAATCAGCTAATCAACAACATGTGCAATCAAACCTTCAAGTGATCAAATGACTTCACAACCACAATCCATTCTTTGTTGAGCTCTTGTGCACACATAAAATATGAGAGAAATCATATCAAACAAGATCAATAGAGATAGGAAACAATGGAGATCAAACCCTAATAAGCATGTGAAAGTATAATCTTTCTATTTTGTTGTTATTTGCATGTTTTAGGTTCTTCATTGGTGTATAGTGCATTCTTGATTATGGAACTAGGGTTTATATGGTTGGATCTTTCATGGTTTTGCAATAGTTTAATCTTCCAAATTTCAATGTATAGATTTTCGCATGCCCAGTGGGAATCTTGTCTCTTGTTTTTAACATCATCTTTGCATTTTTTAGTCTTTTTGTCAAGTTGCAAGTCGGATTAGTGATGATTATAGGTGAAAGAATGTTTATGGGTCATTTTAATGCATTTGTGTTTTTGTCCAATTTTATGTTTGCAGGTTTATTAGAAATTGTGCCTATGCATCAAAATATTGTGTTTGTGCATTGTTTTCCCATGTCTACATATATGTTGTCATATTTATGTTTCAAATCTAATGGCATCTTATTTTTGCAATTTATTTTCACGTCTATTTCTTTGGTTTCCACATTTGTGTTTAGCGCTATTGCATTTTTGACAGCTATAATCATGGTTTTGTTTTTGTTTTTCAAATTTTGGTTTTCAGCGATTGTGCACGTTACAAGATTTCAAGTTCCACCTTTTCGCATATGAGGGTATTAGAAAAGCGTCTGTGCATTATCATATCGCACCTATGCATCAAAATATTGCATCTATGCATAATATTTTAGCGTCTATGTTAAGTATAATTATGTCTACATTTTCTGCATTTTTTTTGTTTTATTTTTTACATTTAGGTTAATTTTTCATTTGATTTTACTTTTTTATGCTAACATTTTTTGGCCTAACAAAGTGGTGCAACTATGTAAATCATATTGTCGAAGGCCCCTTTTCACATTTTGATTTGGATTTTCTAAAATTTACCTTATTCATTTTCTTGGAGGTGGAAGTGATCATTTAAAACTACTCATCATTTTGTTGTAGGGGTAATTTAGGAGTGTGTCTTCTTATTTCTAGTCTAACTAGGATCACATCATTTTTATTTTGGGGTTAATTAACTTGTTTGAACTGTCTTGTGCCTTTGGCACATTTTATGTTTAGATTCTAAAGGTGATAGAAAAGGTATCCTCTCCCCTCGCCTTCCATTGGGCCTTGGGTGTAGGAGAAATTATTAGCATCTTCTTTTTTTGGTAGAAGGGCCTACCTCCTAAGTAGCCAAGCAACACTTTCTTCAGCCTACTATATAAATTAATAAGTTAGGCAAAAGGTGTGATGACTTGATGAAGTTGGCCTATCCAATAAGTCCCTCAGTATCCACACTTGTGTGAGATGCATAAAAATACTCTTATGAGGACTGGGATATATTCTTAAGTCAATCACCATCACATTAATAAGCACCAGGTACTGTTGAAGTACCCCCACTAGCCATCTTATATTAGTTGCCCACCCTTATTTTTGTCTGAACATCATGATAGTTTTAGTGCAAGGGGATAGTTGGATTTCCCCCCAAGATACTCACCATAAGTCTCCCATGAGATGAGATAGAAATCCTTGGCTTAGCATAAGCTACTTATAGATTTCCAAGTAGAGGGAGATGGGGTCATCGTTCTAGTCCTGGAGGGTCCTAGATGTCCAATCACAAAAAAGACAAAATAGTGAATACACCCATCAAGGTATCCCTATACTTAATGTGAAGAAGATTTCATGTTGTGGGCTAAGGTTATCACCATGAGAACATTAACCTTAGACTAAAGAAAGTGTTTGATGTGTCTTTGATTGTGATAGACCCATGAAAATTGGGCTGATTTGGCCTATTGAACATACACATTATGCTCAAATTTTGGAAAAACAACTTTAGATCCATGAAGAATCTCTAATGATATCAAAGCTAGTGGGCCTCAAAGGAATCAAATCTCTTGATGGTTTAGCCCTTGGATTATCTTGTCAGGCCCCTCTTGCTGACCCTGCTACTAGTGGTGGTGGTGGCCCTATCACTCTAACTCTAGATGCCCCTTTTTTGTCTTTCCTTGTAGTAGTGGATTGAGATGGTTGTCTATATCTCCTAGCCCATGGATGAGGTGGCACCACTACCTCATACAAGCTTCAAAAGTAGCTGATCTCCTCCCCAACTCTGATACAGTAAGCATGTCTTGATGAAGGGTCCCCCTGTTGTGTTGCCCTGGCCACTTTGATAGCCTCCTTAGTGGTGAAATACTACTCAATAGTTTTTTCCCTCTCATCTTGAGTATCTTGTAGCTCTTGCCTCATTTGACCCATGTCTCACTCGAGATCCTCGATCTCATTGGCCTAGTCACTACTATATGCTCATAAGACCTTACTTATAGCAATGTCACCCCACATCCAAACCTGCAACCATCGAGGTATAAAAATTGATGCATCTCATGATACAAGTGCACCAACACACATGGCCTCCACGCGAATCTAGTCCTCTTTGTTAGCATAATCTCTAATGGTCTCCCCCATCTAATGGCCAATCCTCAAGTAGCCTCGTCGAGACACAAAACCTCGTTGATAACCCTTCCCACTAGTGCAACCAATGTCTGTTCACTAGTGTACATAACTTCTTAGCTCAAGTTTCCTACTCTCATCTCCTACTCTGGGTCTCCAAAGACTCATTGTAGTGAATCTGTGACATCTCTCTCCTATTCATAAACTACTAACTCCTCGGTGATAAGAATCCTCAAAATTCAGTAAACATCCTCTAATGTGATAGACATCTCACCCATCGACAAGTGAAATGAGCATGTATCTGAGTACCATCTCTCTGTGAGAGTAGTCAGAAATCCTATGTTCATCTGAATCTTAGGCATGAACATGGTCATGTGTCTCAATTGTTGCATAATCCTTAGTAGTCAAGTTCGGTCATAGCAGTTGTGTCATGAGGAATCTATCCCATGACTCTATCTATCCTAGATACTCCTCCAGTCAACCAAACTAATCACATCAGTCCTAGTAGTACTCATGTTATCATATAATTATACTTATCCTATCCTATCCTATCCTAGTGGTGCTTATGTTTATCACATGGTACTATTCATCAGGCTCCATCCTAGTGTATATATTTATCACATTGCACTTGATCCTATTTTTGCTAGAGTACTTCTTGGATTTTATCAATTTGATGGCTTATCCACTATCAGCTTAGCATTCTACATACCTATGGGAACCTATTTGAGTGTATCCTCTCAATAGTTTATCAAATGGGCGATGCATGTCTATCACATGGTTGTTGATTCCAGCCCTAATCATACCTTGTCCTAGCTAGGGCACCTATCGAAGTGTATCCTCTTGACAACTTATCCAATTGAAAGCCAATGTATATCATAGAACTCTTAATTTTTGCCTTTCAGGATGTAGACATGTTTTTAGTTTACCTAGATGTGTTTTTACTACATAAATGTTGTTTTATTATACCTAAATATGTTTTCATAATGTAGACACAACACTTCTCTACACAAACAAAGCCATATAACCTAGACAAAGCTTTATAACCTAGACACATCTTTATGACACACACATGCACATACATGACAAAAATGTGATTACATTTGCAAATGCAATTTTCCTAGACCTAGACGCGCTTGCACATCACAAACATGCCCTAACTTGACACAAACATGTTTCTACACCTAAACACCAATTTCATGTTTTTGTTCAATCTACCTATCTAGCCTAATAAATGAATCATAAATGCAAATTGACTGATCAAGTTTGAAGTACATATAAGCTCACACATGTCTGCAGGTCACTAGAATCATCAGACGCGATCAAATCGATGTAATCTAACTACCATGATCTTCCGACTGCTGACTGATCTCCTAGGCTCCTTGAGTTCTCTACATTGTGATCTCTCAACTAATGTGGATAAAAATGAGGGTGTATTCCCCCATGGCCTCTAAATATAGGTTGTGGAACCATAATTGGTCGTGCTTGCCTCCTGTCACCATTTTCCTACCTGTTGATCCTTTTTGAGTCCAATTTTCACCTGTGTAACTCTGTCACCCTATCCTTATCCCTTTCAGCCTTTCTTTCCTTTTGAGATATTGTCTATGTACTTTTCAACATTTTTCATCCAATCTGTCTAGGGGGCATATCACTCCCATCCTTGGGAAACTTTGTATCAGTTAATCTTATCTTCTTTTAGCCAATGCAACAAGCTGCATTTTCTCAAAGAGGCACAAAATGTAGATGCCTAAAATTGTCCTAGCCTAATTACATAAATATTTTATTCTATGCCTTCTATTAATTAAATAGATTTTTATTAACTGAATTAATTCACCTATCCTCTTCTAGCCTTTCCCTATTTAAATATATATTTTATTTATTTAAATTATCCTTTCCCTAAATTAAATAAATATTTTATTTATTTAATTAATTATATTATATATAAGGGAATAACAGTTACAAAAAGACATGGTACTAGAGTTAAACGAGAGGGTAGTCTTCCTATACTGTCATAACACCTATACACTATACAATGAAGTAGCAATTGTACAACTATACATATGTACATTGATATACATGTTGTTTACGTCCATCATCAGCTATGTGCAAAAATATAGAGCCTCAAAATATACATCTATGCATCAAAAATAGGATAATAGTATCAAAAGATGAAGCCAAGGAGTAGAGATCCATTCAAGTTGTCCAACCTAGGGGTCCCTCCATCCACACTAATTTCTTCCCTTCTCTCATTAGCATCAGCTAGGTAACTTGTTCTCGAACTGTCGCTCTATTCCTTTGAATTCCGTCTATGAGAGCATCGATTGCATACAAAAAAGGGTCACTCTCCCTACTGGTCCTCCCCCATGTATACCCATGGGACAACTCATAAGTGAAGACCATGGTGTGCCCATTCTGTAGGAATCTTTGGAACTTCCTCTTTTCCAAACACATAACTATGGTAGCCTGCATCATAATGGAATGATATGTGAGTCTACAAAAAACCTTAGTACGAACCCTAGCCCTACCTTGGAATTTGTCTTCATTTCTAATTTTCCAAATATACCAAAGAATTTCATAGGAGAGAATAAACCAGAAGAGATTAGTGTCCTTTTTAATTCCATGAATGAAACCAGAAACAACATCCAAAATATTAACATTAACAAGAATGGAAATGCCAAACATTAGCCAAATTTATCTAGCTATAATGCATTCAGAAAAGATATGTTTGACATATTCTATTACTTTGCACACACTACAAAGGTCATTATTATGCTTATCAAATGTGAAAGGCAACCTATTAAGAGTAAAGGGCCACTTGAAACATTTCTACTTTGGAACCACGGAGCTGCTCCACACTCTCATGAGAACTTTATGCCACTGAGCAATAGAAAAATTAGAGTGCCAAAAAGAGTTGAGATGCATCAAAATAGAGTCATTATATGTCATAACATTATAAACAGACTTAGCCTTAATGTTAGAAAGAAGAGTATCATCTACCCAAGTAAAAGTAAGAAATCTATCCTCACTAACCGAGCATCTTTTAGGAAGCTTCAAACCATGACATGCTCAAATTTTTTTGATAGCTCATTCCATGAAATAAGAATTGTTGGTAATAATATATTTAAAGTAACAAATACCTTTGTTAGCCCTCCTCTTAGCAAAGAAACCTTGTGTAAGATCAAGGGGCTTCAAATTGTGATAAAGATTCCACCAAATAGATCTTTTACTGTAGATGAGACCATTACTGTTGGCCCTACTATTAGCAATTCTAAAACTAATCACCTCCCATTCTCTCTAGTTGGATTTGAAGACAGGGGAGCCTAAGATAGAGATTGCAAAACCAATAGCCACTAAATCACAAAAGGGGAGGGCTTTCCATGATTTGGATCCTTTAGGGACTAGCATATTAATGTTATTGTTTATTAGAACTTTCCATGGTTAATTGCCTACTAGGGCATGGAATATCCATTTTGTAGCCAAGGCAATGCCTTGCATTATGAGATCCTTCAACCCCAACCCTCCTGCCTTCTTCTCCATACAACACCATTCCCATCTCACAGAGTTCTTCTTCTTGCTACCTTTCCCATCTCACCAAAGGAAGTTCCCAATGGCTTTATGAATCTCATTAACTTGGTAATTGTTGAACATCCACACTCAAGCATAGTAGATACTGTAGGAGGAAAGTATCTTTTGGTAGACTTCGCAACCTCCCAGCTAAGGAAATATACTATTTGTTCTACTTGTGCAGTTTTCCCTCAATCTTACTTCTAACCCAATTTTACATCTCTTTCAGGCAAGATGAGACTGATAATGGGATTCCCAGGCACCTGACCATCTTGTTAGGACCACCTTAATAGTGAATAAGCTAAGAATATTTATAACTATAGACACCTAAAATTGTCCTAGCCTAACTAGATAAATATTTTATTTATTTAATTGGTCCCACTTCCTCTTTTAATTAAATCAATTTTTATTTATTTAATTAATTCATTAGATTTTTCCTTCCATGACACTTGTCATTTATGTCTTAAGTTTCCTCTAAATACTCCCTTCATATTTTATCCTTTTTCCTACCTACCCTTTAATCCTAGCTAACCATTTATCCTTTCACCTCTTAATCATATCCATTAAATTTTTAAGGTGTCTTTTACATAAGAGGATCATTCCTCCATTTATATCCATAATCAGCTAATCAACAGCATATGCAATTAAGACTTAAGCAATCAAACAACTTCACAACCATAATTCGTTCTTTGTTAAGCTCTTGTGCACATATAAAATTTAAGAGCAATCATATCAAACAAGATCAATGGAGATAGAAAACAATGGATATCAAACCCTACTAAGCATGTGAATGGTATAATCTTTCTATTTTGTTGTGATTTGCATATTTTAGGTTGTTCATTAGTGTATGGTGGATTCTTAATTGTGGAACTAGGGTATATGTGGTTGGATCTTTCATAATTTTGCAATAGTTTAATCTTCCAAATTTCACCATATACAATAACAAATGTTTTACTAGGTGAAACACTTGCTAACAATATTATAAACTGGGTAGAAAGGAAGTGGGCTTAATCTTTGCGGAACTTCATGGTCAAGTGCACTTGAGTTACAGAAGTACTTGGAAGTGACCCCGTATGATTTTTTCTTAGCCCTCCAAATACTTTTTTTCACAAAAGCCTTAAGATCTACATAGAATTTTTCAAGGTAAGAAGGGTGTGAAGCCTAATCACCTTCTAAGGAAGTCACCTAGTATCAATAGTTTAGGTTGAATGGAAAATTACATTTATTTATTTTCTTGTATATTATTTAAATTAATAGTATAGATATTTTATAATAAAATTTTTAAAATTTTAATCAACCTCATTTAAAAATTAGAGTGCTTGGATATAGTATATTAATTTAATTTGTATTTACGTATAATACTTAGTAAAGAATAACAACTTATTAGTAGAGCACTAATAAAATTCATTTTTAAATTGATATTGCTATAAATAAAAAAGATTAAATATTACAATGGGAGCTATATTTTTTTAATAATTAAATATTTAAATAGATTATTTAAAATCAACATTTAAAATTAAAAACATAAAATAAAATAGAAAAACATAAAATTAATTTTGCCATAAATAAGACAAAACATGCCCAACAATAACTTTATATATAGATGTCCCTAGCCAAGAATGTTAATGTTGATGCTATCCCTCCCTCTCCTCCCACAAACCCTCCCCTTGTTACAAATACTAAGCCCCCAAGCTCGATCACTATCCTAACCAAGCTTGTGAAGGAAATTCATGATGATGTGCAAAGGCAGGATAATCTGCTCAAATGACATTTTGGGCAGATGAATGTGGTGATAAGGAAGATAAATAGGTTGGAGGAAATTGTTGAAGCCGAAGCTAGGGACAATACCTGGATTGAGGGATTGGATGAGGATAGAATCTAGAATGTGACTAATGAATTTGTTGGTTTAATGGAGAGATACAATAAGGTGAATAATATAATTAATGACCTACATGCTAATCTTAATATGACTAGGACAAAAATGGAGATGAAAGATATTACACGATACTAGAAGGCCCTTAAAATTAAAGCTAAGGAGGCAATCTAGTCTTGTAGGAAGGCTACCAACATGCATAACTCTTCTCTCTAGACTATCTAGACCATACAAGCTGAGCTTAATAGGAAAATGGGAGAAGTTTAAGCAGAATGAGGCTATGATTGTGGGTGCTGGCAACATGGAGTCCCTAGTGAAAGCTACCTCCAATTTTGCCCTGGCATCTTCCAGCTCTAGGTTTGGGTTTTCGATAAAGGTGTCATTTTTTGACAAAGTCATACTTTTATGCCAAAATTGGTAGGATAAACATTCCCCCATGTAGTTGGAAATCTCTTTGTGCCTTTCATGGATGGCTTTGTTGGTTTTTGTTTTTTGAGTGGTCTATTTTTTAGGTTTTGATCTTGCTGGTTTTTTTAGTTTCTATGCTAGTTCTCAGGTATCCCTATTGGGTTTTTTATTTGTGTTAGTGGGGTTTTTTTTGGCTAGCTGCACATCCCTCATGTGTCTCAAGTGTCTCTTTGTAGATATGTAATGGTATGGGCCTAGCCCGCTTTTATTATCAAAACATTATATATAAATACATCTCAATTATTAACTTCCATTTTAAGAAATTTGTTAGTATTTTTCATATTAAAATAATATGAATAGAAGAACAAAGCTACAATGAGAGATTGCACATTAAATAAATTCATAGACATGGATCTAAGAACTTTCTTATATCTTTTATAGTATTGGTAGCACACACGTCTCCTTATAAATAATTGACATAGATCTAATCACTTTCTTATATCTTTCATGTGTTTGGTAACATACACATCTCCTTATAAATCACCAAAAACTAACTTCCACTTCTAGATAGTTGTTTACTATACTACACTACCAATTTCAAGAAGGTAACCTATACAAGAAAAATAAATAACTTTAATCAGCTCATTAGTATTTGATATTGGTTTGGTAAAATCATTTTTCTCAACAAATCACCAAACCATTTAGTTGTTTCAATGAAGAGTCTTGTCTTACAAATATGATCTCTTTATTGTGATCCTATTGCATATCACTTCTTGCGCTTGTGTTTATTTTGCAGTAGATTTGTATCAAGAAAATCAAGCTATCGAAATATCCTACAATGGGCACCCTGGTAGTGATTGTCATACATTTCAGCAAAGGACCACTAAATTGGTATGTTACAGTGCCATTTAATCAAGGGTCCAAATTTGAGAATAGTGGGACACACACTTCCTCAACATTACTTGCAAGCATGTTAAATTAATGAACTTGTTTATGTATTGTTATAGGTAGGTATTTGGATAGAAATCTCTATTTTAGTGAACTTTTGGAGTTATATTTTTTTATTATTAAATATATTTTTCAATGTTTAATAGTTTAGAAAGAGTCTATCTGGGCATAGCTTCAAAACAATTTACTAGTTTATAGCAGTACTTTGTCTAATTCACTCAAATAATCATAAGAACATGACACTACTCTACTACATAAAAAATCGATAAAGAAATTCAAAAAATAAAAAATAATTACATTACATTCAGTGAGGAATAAAAAAAAACAATGAACACATAGAGAGATGGAGACAGATATGGATAGAGATAGAGAGATAAGATGATACAGGTAGAGAAAGATATGGATTGAAAGAGATAGAGAGGAAGAGGGAGTGATATTGATAAGGGAAAATAAGATAAACAAAGAGCGATCAAGAGTGAGATAGGGAGAGAAGAGGAACAAGATGGAGATAAAGAGAAATAGAGAGATAAATATGTTATATACAAGATAGATGGACACAGAGAGAGAGAGGTGACATCTAGACAAGTGGTAGATAAAGGATTATACAGAGATACATATAGAGAGGCAAAATAGAGAGATAGATATAGGAGGTGAAAAAAACGGAGTGTGTGTGTTGTTGGGACTCATAAAATTTGAGGAATTTGAGAGGCCCATTTCAAAATTTTGCATTTGCACTTTCAAATGACCACCTAATGAATCAACCTGAGAGGCCTACTTTGAGGGCATGTAAAATGCAGCCCGGTGATTGTCATGAGAAAACACTTGGGAAATGTGTCTTGCATCTGTCATTAAGCCTATGCAGTGGGTTAAAACTTTCAAAATTCAGTTTAGATCAGTTTGTCAAGTACCCATTTCAAGGGGTGGACTAAAAGTTGTTTTATGCACATGTAGAGCTTTTATCAAATGACTCACTTTGAGGCCTTGCATTTCATGACCAGTTGATCATCATATTAAATAAAGTGTACCCCTAAATTGTAGACATGTAGGTGTGTCCACATTCCAAATTTCAAGTCCCTATGAATCCATTTGCTCAGTTTGGCAAGCCCAATCCATTTGCAAATTTTATCAAATGACTAACTTTGAGCTGCTATATTTAATGCCCAGTTGATTGTCACATCAGAATGTTTATTCCAGGGTACTGCTAATATGAAGGAGAAGCTATTTGTCCAATTTGAATCCCCCACCAATCCGTTTGACCAATTTTCGAAGGCTATCTAATTTGCAATTTTTGGAAATCTGCTAGTAGTGTTTTCTCAAAAACACTAAACGGTCAATTTTGAGTGCCTGTATCTTTGACCCAATTGGGTGTCATGAAGAAATTCTCATTGCCCTGTATTGTAATGATAAACATGATTCTCCATTTGTATTTTGGGATCCCGATCAATCCATTTGACCTATTTGCAAAGTCGAGTTTAAAAGTAATTTATTCAGTTTTTCTACACTTCCTATGTTACATTTGTCAACTGGTTATTTTCAAATCATTATATCTTTTGCCTCATTTGCTCTCAAGACAATATGATCATTGCATCTTGTTCATGGTCCCTCAAAGTACACATGCCCAAGATGTTGACTTCTCAAAATGTGATTTGGTATTTTTAGCAGAGGTGTTTGATCAGGTTTGCACAGTGGTTTGACAGTGTTCAGTTGTAGATAGAATTAATTGGTCAACTTTGAGAATTAAAATATTTCAATCTGAGAATTATCAAGTAGAATGGTTTTGCAAGATGATAGCTAGTACATCAGACTATGTGCCGGTTAGATGGCATGGTCTCACCTAGCCATTTGAGTGGTTTTTGAGGGTAGTTTTTGGGGTTACAGAGGTGATTTTGATCAAATTTGCAAAGTGATAAAGATTAGTTTATATTGATTAGATTTTGCACATTTTTGCTCCAAATGAATGCATAAGTGATTTTGAATCACTCCAAGGGGTCATTTGAACTTTAGTCTTAGGTGGGCTTTATTAAAACAGAAACGCTTTATATTTTTCCTAAAGTCCTAAGTATGTTTCTTAATGTATGCATCGGGTTCTTAAAGGTCGAGTAAGTCTTGTTTGATCCTACGGTTGTTGTGATACTGTAATAAGAAGTTGCATGTTGAATACTCATCATGACTCATCAACAAGATGCTAGTGGCGGGCCCAATCAGAGATCCAGCACTGGCGGTTAAGTGCTAATAGTCAAGCGGTAGCGGTTAAGTGAAAAGGGACCTTAAAGATCGAGTGGTAAGGATATGATCTAACAGTTGTCGCCAGACCGCGATGAAGAGTTGCAAGAGTTTTACTCTTTGTGAACTAGTGACTGAATGGTGGGCTCAACCAATGTGAGTGGCCCAAGTGTTTTAAATGGTTGACAAGTCCAGGGGAAATCAATGGTGGTCACTGATTCACAATGGGAAACTACTCGTCAGTTACCCATCACGACTTGGTGACAAGGCGGGCAAAGTCCAGTGGTGGGTCTAGCCTAAGGTGAGTTGGAAAGTTAGGTGGTAGCACAGATGGACTCATGGACCAATCTGGAGGTGACACATGGTAGGACCTGGCGGAAAAATCAAAGTTAAACATATAGTTTAAAAATGCAAAAAGCTAAATGATTGGCTGTAGAGAGAGATTAATGGTTGACGGGTTATTTTTACCCAAATATAGAAAAATTATATGTCACTGGAAAGCTCTTGGAACGAGGAGTTTAGTTTTGCAGTCAGTTTCAACACAAGTCAGTCATTTTGAAATAATTTTCAAAGGGAATGATGTAGATAATGTTTCTCAGTTAGAAAGAGGTCATTTTTAGTAGGCTAAGTGTGTGAGCAACAGATGGCAGAAGGAGTGGGACACTTGTCAATGGCACATGGAATTTGAAATTCTTGCTTCTCTTTATCTTCTGTTTTCTTCTCTTTTGTAAGGGCTCCAATTTTTTGGAGAATTTCTCCAAGGGAGATTTCCAATAGGAGTTCTAGACTGATGTATTTAATTTTCTCAATTATAATTGTTGATGTTCCTATTCTTCTGCCATTGAATAGGTACATTTTGCAGATTGTTTCTTAGTTGCAGGTCATGTATATGTAAGGCATATATACTATTTCATTTGAATATCTTTCAGGAATTTCTCCATTTTCAATTAACTCAATTTTCAAGGGATTTTGAATTTATCCTCTCCAAGGGGGAGTGTAATTCCTATTCATAGGAATCTTTTACATAAGGGATTTTAAATTTTATGAGTAGAAATTATGAATCTGAATTTATGTTTGGATATGTATAATCTTTTGATTAAAGTTTAGAATGTATTAATGTCAGGCATTAATATAGGGATATCTTTCAGTGAATCTGATGTGCAACCTTGATTTTATTTGTGGCTATTTATTTTGACTCTATGCCCAGATAGAGGCACTGATCTGTTACAATTAGAAGTTACCTGCAAAAATTTAAAATAAAAAATCAGAATATCTTTCTTTTTTTGTTCTATGGTAGTGTTCCATCCATCTCATGTTCAAACATTGCTGAGTTGTAAGTGTAGATCTAGCCCATCTACAATACCCTCTTTGTTTTTGAACCTTTAATGAGATCTATATGCTTTTGTTTATGTTGTCATATGTGTGTAATGGGTCTAATTCTATGCATCAAAGGTACAAGCATCTAGGTTTTGCAGAGTCTAAAGAGTAGAAGGATTTTTATCCTTGTCATGTTGTCCAAGTCCTGAAGTTCTTCATTGTTTGAAACTGGCTATTTCATAGATCAATTGTAGGTGAACTTGGGTTAACCAGTTTTGGTGAACAAGATGTGTATGAATTAGATAGAGGAGTAGTAGAGACATATAAAAAGAGGAAGTTATGGGGAGAGAGGGAGAGATATGGATAGTAAGAGGGAGAGAGGGAGAGAGAGAGAGAGAGAGAGAGAGAGGTAGAGATAGGAATAGAAAGGAGAGACAAACTAGATATAAATTGTGAAATATAGAGGGGATGTGAGAGAGGGAGTGGTGGAAAGAGAGAGAAATAGGGAGAGAATGAACAAGAGGGAGATAAAGAGATATAGATAAATATATAGGAATTAATATATATAGAGAGAGTATAAGATATGAAAGAAGAGGAGAGTATAAGAGGGATAAATATAGAGATAGATATAGAGAAGGGAGGGAGAATTAAGGAGCTTATCTCCATGTGAGTGAGATATATTTAGATAGGAATAAGGGGCGAGAAACAAGGAATGTGTTTGTGAGTGATAGAGATATGAAGATAGATATATTTAAATAGATAGAGGGGGAGAGTTACATATATAAAGAGAGGTTAGAGGATAAGTAGACAGATATAAAAAGAGGGAACATAAAATAGAGGGACATAGAGAGACATGGATAGAAAGTGGGAGATATAAAGATAGTGTTGGCATGATTGGCATAATTGATGTAGATGAAGAATGATGATGGAAGTGGTAAAGGACTATTTGTGATGACATTGTGATGAAGAGATTGAGAATGCATGATTGGTGGACTTTGATTAGTTATTTGTGTTGTCATCGATGGAAAATGATGTTTCCTATGTTGTATTTTGGCATCTTAGTCTTTTTGGTTTACTGAAAAGTACTTAACGGTAAAGAAACAAGAAACTGGGAATTAGGACCTTAACCGATAAACGAGGAAATGTTTTGATTAGATCTGGCGATTGGTGATGATTGAAGTTTTGTGGCTTGGAATTTGACTTTGTATCATTGTAATATGTATCTGACCAGAACTGCATCATGTTTTGGTTACTGGAAGTCATGTTTAGGATTTATGTTATATTTTTGCTAGGATTTAAGAAGGGTTTAAGGAGCGGTAAAGAATTCTATTAAACAATAATGATTTTTGGTTTGGCGGTTATCTACATCAAGTTCAAATGTTGGAGGTGATGTGGCACAAACCGCATGAAGTGTTTGAATAATGTTTTGGCATGTTTGAAGATGGAATTTCTTGGGAAATAGCGAAGCACTTAGAAGAGTGTTCTAAGGGTTTGATTTTGTATTAGATCGAGATGCGATGATCATTCAATAGTTGTAATTGATTTGCAATTGATTGTTATGATCCATTTGATGATCTGTAATGAGCTATAAAGATATGTGATGATCTATGTTGTAAGTATTAGGGTTTTGTAATCGACTAAGTTGTGAAGGCTATTTAGGTTGGCACAGTTGATGTTTGTTGTGTCGATGATTTTGAGAAGAGACAGAAGTCAAACCAGAGTATGAGATCTACTAGAGTGTAGAAGATTTGGAGAAAAATTGGATCTGATCAAGCAAGCAGTTAAGTTTTATACCCAGATCATCCACTATTGTTATCCTAATAGTTACAACAACAAACTCCCTTAATCAAGTAGGTCCTAATAGGCCTTTCATTGTAAATCCCTTAATCGGGTCGCTCAACATGTAAGTGTTAAATCCTCTTGTGAGGTTGATCCTAATAGGTCAAAGCTCCTAACAGGGCTCAAAATCTAAATCCCTTAACTAGGTGGCTCCTAACAAGGCCTACTACTAACAAGGCATCTTTGTAAGCTTATAATCAAGCTAGGCTCCTAACAGGGTTCATTCCGAAAGAGCGCACAATTTTTGTGGGTACTAATTCCCACCATGGTTTTTCCCTATTTGGGTTTCCACATGAAAAACATGGTTTTTATATGGTGAATGTTTTTTTATGTGATGTTATGTTTTAATTTCATTTTATGCATGTTGATGAACACTTAATGAGAAGTTTTGATAAACCAGTTTAACAGTTGGTTATCAGTGATTACCAGTAATGGTAAAGAGTTATTTCTAGTTTATGATTGATTTGGTGAAGTTTTGCAAGTTAAAGTTTTAAGTTTGAAATTGTTGTTAATACTGATTCATCCCCACCCCCCCCCTCTCTATATTAACCAGATCCTATAAGATTAACAATTGGTATCAAAGCATTGGTCCTCTATGTGCAGAAAGCTTAACAACTTGAGTGAAAGATCCTAAAGAAAGATGGTGAAGGAGGGTCCCAGGTTTACCAAGGACAACTACCGAATATGGAAAAACCATATGAAGATATACATTAAAGGATTGGGTTATCAGTATTGGAATTATGTGATAAACAAGTATGTTGCTCCTACTACTAGCCCCTTGACACCAGATGAGCTTAAAGAACAACAAGAAAGCATTCAAGCCTTGGAAGCAATTGTAAGTACTTTATATGATTCAGATTATATTGATGTTCATGGATTAGATACTGCATTTGAGGTATGGGAGAAATTAGAATTGATTTATGGAGGAAATGAACATGTACAAAGAGAAAAAGAAGAAAGTTTAAGAGGCAACTTTGTTGACATGAAAATGGTTGATGGTGAGAGTATTACACAATATGGTCAAAGAATTAAAGAAGTTGTAGGTGGTATTAAGAGTGCTCGAGGTAAGATTTATGATGATGTTGTTGTTAGTAAAATACTTATAACTCTCCTACTACAATATGCTATTAGAGTTTTTGCAATTCAAGAACTGAGATCTATCGCTAAAGATAAAGTCATTGTTGATTCTCTTATTGGAAAGTTGACTACATTTGAGTTAAACAACTTTGATAATAGTGTTTCAAAACTATCTAAATCTACTTTTAAAGCTTCTATAGCTAGTACATCTATTAGGAAAGGAAATGATATTTGTCATAATCATGACAACAGGTCTAGTCATGGTAGTAGCAGAGGCGAGGATGCTAATGAAGATCATCTGATGGAACTTGAGGCACTGTTGGCTAAAAGATTTCCGAGAGGCACTAGTAAGTATAAAGGTAAATTACCTTTGAAGTGTTTTTTCCTGCAATAAGATTGGACAGATTATAGCAAATTGTCTTAACGATGATGGAAAAGAAAAGTTCAAGAAATTTAAAGGAAAATGGATAGAAAAAATTGCTATGTTGCAACAGATGAAGGTCTAACTGATGAAGAATCAGAAGAAGATGACAATGAGGAAATAGTGTTTGTTGTTGTGAAGGAAGATCTGACTAATGAAAAGGCATTGGCATCTCACATGGATAGCAGTGATGATTGGATAATAGATAGTTGTTTCTCACACCACATGACCGGTGATAGAAACAAGTTCTTATCCCTTGAAGAATTTGATGGTAGTGTGGTAAGGTTTGGTAACAAAGCACCCTACATGGTTAAAGGTAAAGGAACTATTTAATTGAATGGAAAAAGTAATGCAGATGATGTCTTATGGATTGATGGATTAAAACATAACATTTTGAGTGTTGGTCAATTAAATGATAAGGGATATCTTCTAGAATTTAAAAGTGGAGTGTGCAAGATTATTTGAAGTAATGGAGAATTGATTTCTACTAGAAAGAAGACAAGAGGTAATCTATTTCATCTGAATACTAATGTGAATAGTTGTTTGGTGGAAAAGATTGAAGACAACTGGTTATGGCACAAGAGGCTTTGTCATGTGAATTTTGACAATTTGATAAAGGTTAGTAAATCAAGTATTGTGAGAGGTTTTCCCCAACTTGTTAAACCAAATAATGTGTTATGTAAGTGTTGTCAAATGGGTAAGATGACTTCTGTATCTTTTAAGAGTAAGTATTTCTCTTCAGAAAATATTCTAGATTTGGTTCATACTGATCTTTGTGGTCCTATGAGGACTAAGAGCTATTTTGGTGATAGATATTTCATGATTTTCACTACTGATTTTTCCAAGATGATGTGGGTAACTTTTCTAAGAGAAAAGTCTAAGGCATTTAGTAAATTAAAAGCATTCAAAGCTTTAATTGAGAAAGAAACTGGGAAGAATTTGAAATGTTTGAGATCTGGCCAGGGAGGAGAATTTACTTTTGATGAGTTTCTGAAGTTTTTTGATGAACAGGGAATCAAGAGGCAGATGTCAGCTCCTAGAACTCCACAATAGAATGGGATAGCAAAGAGAATGAATAGAACAATTATTGAAGCTACTAGAACCATGTTGATTCAAGGTGAAGTACCTAAAATGTTTTGGAGAGAAGCAGTTAGCACTGTTGTTTACACTTTAAACTGGGTACTTGTCAAGAGAGGTAACAACAAAACACCTTATTTATTACGGTATGGAAATACTCCTAATGTAAGTTACTTTAAAAAATTTGGAGTAAATGTTTCATTAAACATGATGATTTCATTGGAAAGTTTGATGCAAAGTGTGATGAAGGTATTTTTCTTGGTTACTCTACAAAGACTAAGGCTTTCAAATGTTATAACAAGAGAACAAAAAGGATCATTAAGAGTGAAAATGTGAAGGTAGATAAACTCTCTGAGAAATCTGATAAGACTAGTAGACCTGAAACTGAGAAAGATGAACAAAAACTTTTGTTTATTGAACTGAAAGTACAAAATAATGACAAGTAGGAAAATGCAAAAAATAGGTGTTCAACCGGTAAACGAAGAAAGAGATGAAGAAGATGAAGAACATGAAGCAGAAGGCACAACACCGGAACTGATAATACCAAGGTATGTTAGATTAAATCATTTAGAAGAACAAATTATTGGAGATAAAAATGCTCATGTACAAACAAGAAGGAAAATCAGAGAGAACTCTTGTCTGATTTCTACTATTGAGCCTAAAATAGTAAGAGAGGCATTGAAGGATGATGATTGGCTTAATGCTATGAATGAGGAATTGGATCAGATAGATAAGAACAAGACATGGATACTTACTCCTAGACTGAAAGACAAGAATGTGATTGGCACTAAATGGGTGTTCAGAAACAAGTCGAATGAAGAAGGCAAGGTTGTGAAGAATAAAGAAAGGTTGGTATGCAAAGGCTATGCACAAGAAGATGGAGAAGATTATGGAGAAACATTTGCAACAGTGACAAGATTGGGAGTAAGAATGTTACTTGCTTATACTACATTTAAAGGCTTTAAGGTCTACCAGAGGGATGTTAAATTTTCTTTTCTTAATGGCATCCTTGAGGAAGAAGTGTACATAGAAAAACCGGATGGATTTGCTTTGTCTGAGGATAAAGATATGGTTTGCAAGTTACATAAGGCACTGTATGGATTGGAGCAGGCACTGAGAGCATGGTTTGAGAGATTTCATGCACACCTCATTAAGATAGGATTCCAGTGTACCAATGAGGATAGTGACATATATCTTATGACCGATGGAGACAGAGTGTTGATAGCTAAAGTATTTTTAGATGATATAATTTTTGGAGTTGATGATGATTTATGTATGGCATTTGTTGATGAGATGAAGAAAGAATTTGAGATGTCTCTTATTGGTGAGATTAAGTTTTTCATTGGGTTGTAGGTCCAACAATTGGATGGAATATTTATCTATCAAAGTAAGTATGTAAAGGAAGTGTTGAAATTTTTGGCATGGAGGATTGTAAACCAGTTGGTACTCTGATGGTGACAGGTTGTAAATTGTCTAAATAGAATGATTCACCCTTTGTTGATGAAAAAGAATATAGGTCCATGGTTGGTAAGTTGCATTATGTTGTTCACAATAGGCTTGATATTGCACATATTATTGGTTTGGTTGCTAGATTTCAGAAGGATCCCAAGGTGACTCACTTGGTAGTGGTGAAAAGGATATTCTGGTACATGAAAGGCACAATAGATTATGGTCTATCGTATCCTTATAAAATTTATTTTTTTTTGGAAGTGTTTATTGATGCAAATTGGGTAGGCAACGTTGATGGCCAAAAAAGAACTATTGGTGGAGATTTTCTTCTTGGAGGTATATTGGTTGCTTGGAAAAGTAAGAAGCAAACTTGTGTATCATAGTCAACAATAGAGGTAGAGTATGTTGCAACATCAATGAATTGCACATAGGCAATCTGGATGAGACATGTGTTAGAAGGTTTTAAACTTGATATGTCTGAACTGATAACTATTTATTGTGACAATACAAGTGCAATTAATATTTCAAAAAATAATGTATTACATGCAAGAACTAAACACCTAGAATTGAAATATCACTTTCTAAGGAAGAGAGTATAGGAAAGACAAGTCAAAATGGAGTATGTGACAAGCAAAGAGTAGCTAGCAGACATTTTCACAAAACCATTGTCGAAGACTACCTTTGAGTACCTCATAGGTAAATTAGGGGTCAGAACGCTACACAAGAATAACTAGGATGCAGGAGATGCATCAATCCAATATGCTTATTGAAAACTTTTTACTATGGATTGATGAAATGGTGGCTAATCTATAGGGGGAGCAACTTAGATGAGATTTGCAGAGATGTTGAAGACAACAACAATAGATTTGATCATTGGTGATGTATATGCACCTTTGGCATTGCTATCAAATGGGGAGAAGAAATATATTAGCCTAAGGAGGAGCAGATGTGTAATAGAAAGGAGGAGAAGAAAGGAAGATTTAGTTCTAGGTGTAGAAGAGAAGAACTGACAGAAGAGTGAAGTGCAACATATAAGTTCCATAATTGTGCAACATGATTTTAGTTGGTGTTTGCATCAATGCCAAAGGGGGAGAATATTGGCATGATAGGCATAACTAATGTAGATGAAGAATGATGATTGAACCAATAAAGGATTGTTTGTGATGGCATTGTGATGGAGAGATTGAGATTGCATGATTGGATGAATTTGATTAGTTATTTGTGTTGTCATTAATGGCAACTGATGTTTACTATGTTGTATTTTGTCATATTAGTCTTTTTCGTCTACTAGAAATTGCTTACCAGTAAAGAAATAGGAAACTGGGAATTATGACCTTAACCGGTAAACAAGGAAAAGTTTTGATTAGATCTAGAGATTGGTGATGATTGAAGTGTTACGGTTTAGAATGTGAGTTTCTATCATTGTAATATGTATCTGACCAAAACTACATCATGTTTTGGCTACTGGAAGTCATGTTTATGATTTCTGTTGTATTTTTGCTAGGGTTTAAGAAGGGTTTAAGGAGTGGTAAAGAATTCTCTTAACCAGTATTGATTTTTGGTTTGGCGGTGATATACATTAAGTTCAAATATTGGAGGTGATGTGGCACAAACTGCATGAAGTGTTTGAATAATGTTTTATCGTGTTTGAAGATGGAATTTATTGGGAAACATTGAAGCACTTAGAAGAATGTTCTAAGGGTTTGACTTTGTATCAGATTGAGATGCGGTGATCATTCAACAGTTGTAATTGATTTTTAATTGATTGTTTTGTAGTCGACTAAGCTGTGAAGGTTATTTAGGTTGGCACAGTTGATGTTTGTTGTGTCAATGGTTTTGAGAAGAGTGTGAAGCTGAACCAGAGTATGAGATCTGCTAGAGTGTAGCAGATTTGAACAAAAATTGGATCTACTCAAGCAAGCAGTTAAGTGTTATACCCAGATCATTCACTATTGTTATCTAACAATTAAAATAGCAAAATCCCTTAATTGGGTAGGTCCTAATAGGCCTTTCATTGTAAATCCCTTAATCAGGTATCTCAACATCTAAGTGTTTACTCCTCTTGCGAGGTTCATCTTAACAAGTCAAAGCTCCTAATAGGGCTCAACATCTAAATACCTTAACCGGGTGAATCCTAATAGGGTCTGCTCCTAACATGACATCTTTGTAAGCTTCTAACCGGGCTAGGATCCTAACAAGGCGCATTCTGAAAGAGTGCACAATTTTTGTGGGTACCAATTCCCACTATGGTTTTTCCCTATTTTGGTTTCCACAAGAAAAATATGGTGTTCATATGGTGAATGTTTTTTTATGTGTTGTTATGTTTTACTTTCAGTTTATGTGTGTTGATGAACACTTAATGAGAAGTTCTGATAAACCAGTTTAACAGTTGGTTATCAGTGATTATCGATAATGGTAAAGAGTGTATTACTAGTTTATGATTGATTTGGTGAAGTTTTGCAAGTTCAAGTTCAAGTTTTAAGTTTGAAATTGTTATTAATATAGATTCACCCCCACTCTCAGTATTAACCGGATCCTCTAAGATTAATAGATAGATATAGTGGGAAGGATAGAGGGGGAAGAGAGAGATACAAAGAGAGGTAAGCAGATATAAATAGGGTAGAGAGATAGAGATGGAGATAATGTTCAAATGAGATGCTACCCTAAGCATAACTCCCCAAAGACATGATATCCTTAAATTATTAGCATGAAACTAGGACTCAAGAGCTATTTTATCTCTCTTCATCACTTACTCTAAATTTTTAATTAGGTTTTAAGTTGAAATTTATTTTATTATATAATAAAAAGAAAAAAAATAAAGATAATTATTCTATAATAAATTCAAATTTAATAAGAGAGAAAATATAAATTAAATTCATTCTATTTTCTTTGTGTTACTATTTGTAACTCCATGAGAAGATAAAAATATTTAAAATAAAATTTTAACTTAATGAAAATCAAACCTTAAAACAAAAATAAAAAGATGACTAGAATAAATTAATAGAATACATGATAGAATATCATAATAAAGAAGATAAAATGAAAATCAATTCTTATAAAAAGAATATAGTAATAAAAGATAGATTTTTAATAAAAAATATAATTAATCTCCAATAATTACAATTTTAATAGGACAAATAATAATAAATTAAAGAAATAAAGTAAATGGATTTAATTGTGATAACATAAACGATCTCTACAATTTTTCTCTATGCAGGGGGGCATCTCAAAATTTGGTTGGGGTGATGAAGTAGTCGGTGATCCACTTCCACCTGTAGATCCTTTTGGTAGACAAATGGACCATGTGCCTCAATGGGTTTTTCGTGGAGGGCAGTGGGTTGATATGGCTGTCCAGCAGGGTTTTTCTTTTGATGTTCCTCGGCAGGGTACTCAATATGGTAGCGAGGGTTTGCATTGGGTTAAAAATCAACAACAATACTTTCATTTTCTCCCAACTTTTGGCTATTTTCATGGGTTTTTTCGGCAGAATGGGGGGCATGGTCAAAAGGTTCGGAATAAGGCTCTAGGTGTTCGACAACATGGTTTAGGGGAAGTAAATTTTAGGGCTTCCCAAGATGTAAATAAGGCACAACCTAGCTTAAATGGGTTGGGAAATGAGGAAACTAGGGTTTCTTCTACAAAGCAGGCATCGGGTGAGTTACAGTCAGGGGTATGCCCTAATTCTCCTTCACCAAAGGAAATCTTAGGTCATGTTGTTGGTATTAATCACCATCTGCCTAATCCTGAGAAGGATTCTTTGAAGTTGCAGTTTGTGTGGCTTCTGGTACCCTCTATTGATGTCTCTGAAAATTCTTTGGGAAAGAAGGCCCATGATCTTCAAGTGCTTGTAGTTATAATTTAGGTTTGGGGTGACACCATTCCTCTTTCAAAATTACAATGCAAGATTCATTTGCACTAGTATGGTACCTTGTACTTTCAATTTTTATCTCTAAGCTCTTTCATTGTTGTGTTTGATTCATGTGAAGCTAGGGATAAGGCTTTAGAGGTTCTATTTTTCTAGTTGGGCAAAAATTTGATTTTTGTAGAGATTTCGAAACCTTTTTTTGAGCCTTCTTGGGTCTCCACCAAATAGGTTCCTTCCTCGTTTAAACTCCCTCAGTTACCTTCTGAATTTGTTGAATCTGATATTTTAAGGAAAATTGGGGATTCTTTCGGCAAGTTTTTACTTTCTCATTCTGTATTTGAGGATGATTTCTTTTTGGTTAAATTTGTGTGTTAGTTGCTGTGAATGTTTCCCCTCCTTGAACCTGCAACATTAAATCTTCTGTTGGTATTTGGTGTCAAAACCTTGTTAAAGATTTAGTGGATTTTGCTCATTCTTCTATAGCTATGGATTCAGTTTTGTTCTTTGATATGAAAAAGATTAAATTTGCCTCTAGAACTCTTGAGTCTTCAGTTGAGGGAGATCTTGAATCTCTTTCTTGGATTAACATACAATCTATTTTAAAAGAGTCTAATATTCCATATTTTATTCCTCCTTTGGACAAGAGTATTTCAGTTGGGGTTAATCTAGATTTAACTAATTTCTCTATTCCTATAAAGTCCTTGGGTCTTGATAAGGGAATTTGTGTGGATAATGTTAATTTGTTGTATAATGTTGTTGTTAATATGTCTTCGAAATCTATGGGCCTGGATAAAGATAAACCTGTTGCTAAGGGCACTTCTCTGCCTGTTAGTCCTGCTAATTTGGTTAAGAAGACCAGTAGATTTGAGTCTCTTCAGGATGTTGACAGTCCTCTTATTGCCCCTGATGATCACCTCATTGCCCAAGTGCAAAATATTGTTAATAGTAATAACATTGTTCTTAATTGTGAGATGGCAGACAAAGTAATAACCTTGATTGCAGTTGATTTAGGTAGGCTGGATAATGACTTATCTGCTTTCACTACTAATAACCCTTTTGAATTGCTCAATCCAGAAAGGGCTATGATTCCTTCTTTTCTTGAGGTTCCTGCAAATTCTATTGGGGTTAAGGTCTTGGATCAAGGCAAGGATAAGGCCCTTGTTGGATCTGCACCTCTAGGTTCTAATGGTGGTTTACCTCTGATTCAGTCACCACTTTCTCCTACCTCTCCTTTTAGCACTCCTGCAAAGAGGGGTCGTAAGCCTAAACATGTTAAGACACAGCTGGAAATTGATGCTGGTATCCAATCAACTCTTCTTTCTCCTTTGGATTCTTCCAAAAAGAAGAGGACAAAGAAGCCTTTTAGTCCTCTAATTACAAGAGCCTTGGCTTGTAAAAGGAGTCTTTAGAAGGAGTTTTTTGAGGGAAAGGTATCTCAAGCTTCTTATTGTGAAAAGAGGGGAGTCGATGCCTCCCCTCTGGACCAATGAAGATAATATCTTGGAATGTTAGGGGCTTAAATGCCCCTAACAAAAGACACTTGATTAAGTCTTAATTGGACTTAATGAAGTGTGATATTGTGATGGTACAAGAAACCAAGTTAAATTTGTCTCCTGTAGAGATGTTGTTTTCCTCTTGGAAGCCCTGGAAAATTTGTATTTCTTCCTTTTTAGGGGCTTCGGGTGGGCTTGCTTTTCTTTGGAAGGATTCTAGCATGGATCTCTCTTTGGTTGCCTCTTCACCCAATTGGATGCTTGGACGAGTAAAGAGTAGGCTTTCTGATACAAAATTCTAGCTTTTTAATATTTATGGTCTTATTGGTGTGGTGGAAAAAAGGAAACTTTGGGACAGTTTAGCTTTGTTTGCTTCTCCTTTGTTGGGTGCCTTTTTTATTTTTGGGGGTGACTTTGATGCAATTTCTTGTCTTGAAGAGAAAGATGGGGGGATCATTCCAAATAAGCATATCATTGATTTTTTTTGTCACTTTATTAGTAATTTGAATTTAGTTGATTGTAAAACTCAAAATGGCCCTTTCAGCTGGACTAATATGAGAAAAGATTTATGTCAAATTGCTGAAAGGTTGGACCAATTTTTGGTGTCCGAAAATTGGTATAATTCTGCTTAGGACTTTTTTCCTCAGTCCTGCCTTTTACTGGTTCGGATCATTTCCCTATCTTATTTTCTATTCTTGAGGATAGGGCTCCTAGGAAGCTTCCTTTCAAATTCGAGCCGATGTGGTTTAGGGACCAATGTTTTTTGCCTCTGTTAAAACGGTGGTGGCTATCAGCTCCACATGTTATTGGATTGAGGATGTTTCAGATAGCTAAGAAACTAGCTTTTCTAAAAGGTAAGATTAGAGTCTGGAATTATTTACATTTTAAGAATATTTTTGGGGAAAAGGCTAGGATTCAAGAGGAAATAGAGCAGATTAATGAGATTACTTTGGTTTTGGGTATGACTCCTTTGTCCTTTGATAGGCTTAAATATTTGAAAGCCTAATTGGAAGAAGTTTTGGCTAGGGAAGAATCTTATTGGAGGCAAAAATATAGGGATCTTTGGTTATCAGAGGGGGATAGGAATACCAAATTTTTTCTCTCTTCAACTAAACTTAGGAGGTAGTGCAATATAATATCTTGTATTTATGATTCTAATGGAAGGTGTTTGTCAGATGAGGATGATATTGCTTTTGAAGCTATAAAATTTTTTAAGTCTTTGCTTGCTGTTGAGCCTATCTCCTTAGATAATAACTTTGTTAATTCGGTCCCCCCACTTGTTAGTAAGGATGATAATAGGATGCTTATGGCTCCTTTTACTATTGATGAATTAAGGGAAGTGGTGTTTTCCATGCATCCGGAAAAGGCTCCGAGTCTGGATGGGTTTATGGCTTTATTTTTTCAAAAGTGTTGGGATTTTGTGGGGAATGATGTCTTATTAGCCCTAGAAGAGTCTAGGTGGAATAGAACTATTTTGAAAGAACTCAACACTAATCTTTTTGCCATTATTCCTAAGGTGGATAATCCTAGCTCCTTTTCTAATTTTCATCATATCGCTCTTTATAATACTTTATATAAAATCATTACTAAGGCAATTTCAGTTAGGTTGGCTAAGCTCCTTCCTAGGATTGTATCTATTGATCAGGGTGGCTTTGTTCCTGGTAGGGAAACTTCAGAGGGTACAATTGTAGCTCATGAGATCATGCATTCAATTTCACTTCAGAAGATTCTAGCTATGATTCTCAAACTTGACATGCTTAAAGCATATGACCGGGTTAACTAGTAGTCTCTAGTCTCTATTCTAAATCGCTTTGGGTTTTCTCATAGTTGGATTAAATGGGTCTTTTCATGCATATTTTCTGCTCATTTTTCAATTTTGATTAATGGTTCTCCTTTTGGGTTTTTTCCTTCCTCTCGTGGGGTTAGGCAAGGGGATCCTCTTTCCCCTTTTTTGTTTATACTTCTGGCTGAGGCTTTAAGCAGGTCCATTTTTTATGCTAGATCTTCTGGTTTGTGGAATGGTATTAAAATAGATGGATATCCTATTGGTATTTTGGACATGTTGATATGGTTTTGTCATTGATGTCAACACCTATCATTACTTGTCAACACTTATCAGCACTTGGATATTTTGGCTATGTTCACCAGCAAGACAGAGACTTATGCAAAACACCGGTATTTGGTTCACTGATTGATTATATTGCTCACTGACACTTGGAATAACTTGGATACTACTTGGTTATGTCGAAGACATTATTCTATCACTTTGTTTTGGTGATTTGGTTAATTATTTGTT